>NC_056745.1:480973248-481140748 GCF_019279795.1 Protopterus annectens | reverse complement strand
AGCTGTATTAGCACTCGAACATCTACATTTATGGTAGGTACAAAACTGTACTATGTTCATCGTGTATACAGCTGCAGTAATTACAGATGGGTAGAATCCTAAAGCTACGCACAGGGTGGTAGGCACTAGGTGGAACTGGGAAGAGCCAGAATGCCCTGCAACACAGCAGTGGCAAAGCCTGCTCTAGTTTTGGAGTATAAAGGCAGGTGGTAGTGTTTTGTGAAGGTATGCACAGAACTCCAAGTGGCTGCCTCCAAAATATCTTTGGTAGGGACTCCTCTGAGGAAGGCTGTAGAGGTAGCTGTGGCCCTTGTGGAGTGGGATCTGATGCCTGTAGGAACAGATTTGCCATGAAAGGAGTAACAAAACCGTATGCAGTGGCCTATCCATTTTAAAATTGTCTGTTTGGAAACTGGCTTCCCTTGAGCTCCTACAGCATAGGACACAAAGAGTTGTTCTGATTTCCTGAAAGGCTTTGTTCTGTCCAAATAGTAACGTAACTGCCTATGGATGTCTAAGGAATGTAGCAGCCTTTCCCCTTTGTTTTGAGGATTGGGGTAAAAGGTAGGTAAGTGTATGGCCTGATTTAAAGCTACCCTGGATACTACCTTAGGCATGAATGACGGGTTGGTTCGTAGGGAAACCCTGTCCTGATGGAAGATGAGAAAGGGCTGCACAGCCATGAGGGCTTGTAGTTCCGAAACCCTACGAGCTGAGGTAATGGCCAGAAGGAAAGCTGTTTTCCAGGACAAATATTGCAAATCTGTTGAGGCAGCTGGTTCAAAGGGAGGTAAAGTTAATTTTTCTAGAATGTAATTAAGATCCCAGGCTGGTATTGGCTGTTTCCTTGGAGGTCTTATATTCTTAGCCCCTCTGAGGAACTGTCTTAAGAGTGGGTGAGAGAATAAGGGTGGATCAGTGTTGTATTCTGCAGAAATGGCTGAGGCATGAATTTTGATGGAGGAAAATGAAAGTCCACTGTTCAACAGCTCAGCTAGATACTGTAATATCCGAGGCAAATTCAGTTTTCTAGGATCCTGGCCTTTTTTCTCATTCCAAGCGCAAAACCGTTTCCATTTTGCGGAGTAAGCCTTTCTAGTAGATGGCCTTCTGGCCTCCAAAATGACATCCTGCACCTCTTTGGAGAGTAGGGTCTGTTGTGGTGTTAAGGAATTTTCCATGCAGTCAGATTGAGTGTTTTCAGCTGACTGTGAAGAGTTTTGTGGCTGTGCTGAGTCAGTAGAAGAGGCAGAGGTAGGGTCCAGGGAGGAGTATGTGTTAGGCTCCTCAGGAGTGGGTACCAGTGTGGTCTTGGCCAGTCTGGAGCAATCGGTATCATCTTCGGTCTGTCTGCTCTTGCTTTCAAGAGCACCTTGGGCAGAAGAGGCAAAGGAGGGAAGGCGTAAACTGTCAGTGCTGCACAACTGAAAGAAAGGGCGTCCACTCTCCAGGCCTTTGGATGGAAGGTCCTTGAGCAGAATTTTGTCAATTGAGGATTCCTGTGGGAGGCAAAGAGATCTATGTCTGGCCTTCCCCACGCTTGGATTATCTTTGTAAACACTTGAGGATGCAACTTCCATTCGTGTGGGTCTGTCATATTTCTGCTTAGATTGTCTGCCAGCGTGTTTTCCAATCCTGGCAGGTACTGTGCTTGAAGTTCAATTTGCCATTCCAGAGCCAAGTTCCAAAGTGACATGGCTAGCCTGCACAGGGGGTATGAATGTGTTCCTCCTTGTTTGTTTATGTACCACATTACTGTGGTGTTGTCTGTTCTTATCAATAATTGCCCTGGATGCAGGAGGTCCTTGAAAGCTGTAATTGCATTTATCACTGCTAGCATTTCCTTTTGATTGATGTGAAGGTGCTTTTCCTTTTGGGACCATTTGCCCTGAATGCTCCTGTCTGTCATGTGTGCCCCCCAGGCGTAGTCGGAGGAGTCTGTTGTGATGACTTGATTTGCTAGAGACTTGCAGAATGGTAGACCTGTGTTTGTTTGGCATGCTTGGGCCCACCATAGAAATTCCTCTTGCAAGCATGGGATTATTGGTATTATTGTTTCCAAACTGTGGCTGTGTTGAGACCATAGGTTTTTTAGGTACCATTGAAGTTTCCTTATATGCAACTTTGCACATGGGATTAGAAGAATGCAAGATGCCATGAAGCCCAGAGCCTGCAGGATTTTCCTTGCAGTAAGCCTGGTACAATTTGCTAGTATTTTGAAGTACTGAGTTAGTTGCCCCTGTTTTTCTGGCGTAAGATAGGCCATCTGGGTGTTTGTGTCCAAGTTGGCACCCAGGAAAGTTATTTTCTGAGATGGTGTTAGCCTGGATTTCTCTTTGTTGACCGTGTATCACAGAGAATTCAATAACAGTGTTACATAAGCCAGATGTTCCAGAAGTATGTGTTTGCTGTCCGCTTGGATCAAGCAATCGTCCAAATAAGGGTAAATTTGTATCCCTTGAAGTCTGCAGTAGGCAATAACTGATGCCAGGCATTTCGTGAATACTCTGGGCACAGTAGATAAGCCAAAGGGCAATGCAGAGAATTGATAGTGGATTGAACCTGCAAGAAATCTGAGGTATCTTCTGCAGCTTTGTCTGATTGGGACATGCAGGTATGCCTCCTTGAGGTCCAATGTTACCAGCCAAAACTCCTTGCCCAGCATGGGAAGAAGCTGCTGTAAGGTGAGCATCTTGAATTTTGGTACGAGTAGAAATGTGTTTAGGATGGATAAGTCCAAAATGGGTCTCCAGTCAGTTCCTTTCCTTGGTACCAGGAATAGTCTGGAATAAAAACCTTGACCTTGTTTGTGAGTAGGTACCTCTTGAATAGCTTTCATGTCCATGAGCTTTGAAATTTGTATTTGAGCCTCTGCCCTTTGATTGTGTGGCAGGTTCGGTATGCCTCTCATTTTTGGAAGAGTGTGAAAATGAAATCTGTAGCCTCTGTTTATAATGTCCAGGATCCATTTGTCTGTTGTGATAATATGCCAATTTCTTGTAAATAATGCCAGCTTTTGCTTGGCATGAAAAGGAGAAAGTCATTGGGTTTGTTTCCTGTATTGTTGTGCACTGTCTTCGCCACCTCTTGGTGCTGGAGTTTGCCATTGTCTGCCTCTATATGATCCTTGAGATTGTCCTCTGCCCCTTGTGCGCCTGTATCTACCTCTTTGGGGCTTGTCCGTGGCTGGAAAGGACCAGTTTTTTGAAGGCCAATTTCTGCTGAAACGTGGTGGTTGAACCTGTAGAAGAGCTTTGACAGTTTGCATAGATTTAGCTTTTTCTAACATTTTCCGTAGTATCTCCTCAGCATTAGTACCAAATAATACATCCTTTTGTAAAGGAGCATCTAGTAGTTTAGCTTTAACATGATCAGGCAAGGTTTGTTCCCTAAGCCAGGCATGCCTACGAATGACTGATCCTGTAACCGCAGCTCTACTTGAGGCCTCTAGAGCATCATAGCCACATTGTAAGGTGTGCTTACCCACTTGTTCTGCACTATGCATCATATCCTGCAACTCCTTCAAATCTGGTTGTTCAGGTTGTGACATTTTATTCCTTAATTGTGATAACAGAAACTGCTGATATTTAAGCATATGGAACTGACAATTTAAGGCCCTCATGGCTAGGGTGGCCGAGGTATATACCTTTTTTCCCCACCTTTCTAAGGATCTAGACTCTCTTTCGGAAGGTAGTGGATTATTAGCAGTAGAGGCCTTCATTCCCTTGGGGCCTTGAGATATGGTTTCAGGGTCAGCATTATGGCTTTTGTAAAGAAATTGGTGAGAGTTAGGAACTCTGTAGTACCTATCAGGCTTGACTGGGGCAGGAGGCAGGGAATCCGGATTAAGGCAAGCCTCAGAGTAAACATCATCAAGTATGTCCAAGACAGGAGGTATCGCCAGAGGTCTGTGCTGAGGTAGCAAAAGAAATTCCCTAAGTCTTTTCTTGGAATCCGTAAAGTCTTGGCCTTCCCAATGGAAGTGTTCCCTCAAGGTATGCAAGGTTTCCCCAAAAGAAAAATCCTCTGGGGGAGATACAGAAGGAATGGACTGCTCTGCATCAGAATCTTCAAAAGGGGAGTACGAGTGTTCCTCTTCATCAGAATGCTCTGAAATAATGGAGCCCTGGTCAGAAGAGGGAGAATCTTCCTCCACTCTGGGTCTCTTGTCCGGAGGGGGTTGGGAACCCCTGATAAGAGTAATTAAATCCTCAGCCATTTTTAGCATCTGCTTTTTAGGCATGGGGCCTGGAGATGGGCCCTGTGCAACAGGCCTCTTGGGATGCATGGCTGATTTGGACTTAGTAAAGGCCTTAATGGAAAAGGAAGATGAGGGTCTAAAGACACCATGGGGTGGAAGTGGACCTGTCCACATTAGGAGGCTCAACACTCACAGTGGCTTCGGTAGCTGTAGTCTGGATATGGGCCGAGGCACCTGCGGTCTCTGTTACAGAAGACACCACCAGAGAAGTGTCATCGGTAGTAGGCGCCTCGCTGAGAACCGGATCACGTGTAGCCGGTTTTGGCGTGGTGTCGGTCTTTGTCCTTGCGTTTTTTGGACAAAACGGTAGTCGGAGTCTCCGACGACATTTTATAATCAAAAGCTTTACCAAAAAAGTGCTGGGCGAACTCCACCCGACGCTTAATAGTGCGTTTATTGAAAGTAGCGCAAAAACGACAGCCCGAGACGTCTTGGTCTGGGCCTAAACAAGGTATGCAGAGGGAATGGAAATCCTTATGCGGTATTTGCTTCCCACAAGAAATACAATTGTTAACTTTGTCTGACATCGGTCAGAGGCAAGAAAAGTTTCCCCAATGGGGTACTTAGCTTTAAAGAAGACTTCGGTTTCCAAATTTTTGTAATTTCAGGAGCTGGCCGACCGGCACTTGCGAACTGCTTCTGCTTCGGGCACCGCACGGCAAAAAAGACTGAAGAAAATGGCGTCGGCTGTGTCTTATATACCCCTGTCGCACTGACGTCAGGAAAGCGACAACAACCGACGCCGGACCTAGACTTTGGAATTCGGCCGACCGAGGACCCGCCTGACGGCAGAGAACCCCATCTGTAATTACTGCAGCTGTATGCACGATGAACATCTACCGCCCCATTAGCCTGACGAGCCTGGTCTGCAAGGTCATGGAACGTATCATCATGGAACTCATAAACAAAGACATTGGCAATCTCCAAACTCTGGACCCTACTCAGTTTGGATTTGTAAAAGGCAGATCATGTCTCCTAAACCCGATTGACTTCTTTGAAGCAGTCACCAAAGCCATAGATGATGGTAAAATGGTTCACACAGCTTATCTAGATCTCGCCAAGGCTTTCCACACCATCCCCCACTCTGGAATTATAGATAAGCTCACTAAACTAGGTATAAATCCCTATGTCATAAGATGGGTTGCCAACTGGCTCACAGACAGAACCCACACTGTGAAAGTAGCGGATTCCAAATCAGACATCAGACCAGTGACAAGTGGAGTACCACAGGGTTCAGTCCTTGGTCCTCTCCTGTTTGGTATCTACTTCTCTGAAGTGCAGGCCAACACAGAAGGTCTTTGGCTAACAAAGTTTGCAGATGACTGCAAACTAGGAGCCATAAAATTGAAACTCCTAACGATGTGGACAAACTACAAAAGGGCCTCACTGAGACAGATTCCTGGTGTCAAAGCCATGGCCTGAAGCTCAATGCCAAAAAGTGTATGGTCATCCCCTTTGGTAAAAACTCTGTACCCATGAACTACCACATAGCTGGTAGTCTACTTAATGCCGAAAATGTGATAAGTGACCTTGGGACACAGGTGGACAGTAGTCTCTCCTTTGATAATCACATCGCCACAGTGGTCAGGAAATCTTTCTACGTGGCTCATCTCATCACAAAAGGATTTTCATCCAGAAAAAAAGAGGTCATTGTTCCCCTCTACTCATCACTCATTAGACCCATTATAGAGTACAACGCCCCTTTTGGTATGTACCTCACAAGACATCTACAACAACTGGAAAGACCACAGAAATACCTCACAAAGAGGATTACTGGCCTCAAACAGATGCCCTATGCAGACAGTCTCAAAAAACGACAGCTTTACTCCATCGCATATCGCCTACTCAGGGGCGATCTCTGCCTAACATACAAAGCTATGTCAAACCCAGAGCTGCTGGACATGCTCCACTTAAAGAAATCCCAATCCCTCCGAGCTACGCTCTAGGGACCTTAACCTTGTCACCACAATAAACAGAACATGCTGGAGGGATAGATTCCTGTCCCAGAGACTTCCCATACTCTGGAACAGACTACCTATCTATGTCAAACAGAGCTCTTCATTAGCACTCTTCAAGAAAAATCTTGATGATTGGATGGGAAATGGGAAATTCACCCCGGGGATCACTTCTGTGGCTCTGCTCGACAGTGCATAGGAAAATAATTTTCTTGGGTGGCGAAAGCCAGGGTACATTTTTTGGCTAGGCTTGTATGGGCCCCAGGGCCGATAGCCTAGTACCTACCTATGAACCTATATATATATATATATATATATATATATATATATATATATATATATATACACACACACACACACACACACACACACATATATATATATATATATGTATGTACACAGTTATCTCACACACACACGTGTGTGTGTGTGTGTGTGTGTGTGTGTGTGTGTGTGTGTGTGTGTGTGTGTATATATACATACAGGTTTGTCTGTGAATGTACGAGAGAGAAAACATTGCAGGATACTATGCTGTAATATACCTGCAATTGTTAGCACTTAAAATAATGAACAGGTAGCTTAACTATGGACATACTGGAAGGGGAAGGTGTTTGATTATGAAATACACTAGGATATGTTAGTAGTAGAGCAACTACGAAAGTATTGCTAGATTTTCAGACTGAGAAGTAAAGTAATTAGAAAGGGAAAATGGTTGGGGCTGCCTCAGTAGATCCGCAATTTTTTTTCCTGATGACAGTTTTGTTAAGTTGCACAGCATGCACGACTTATCACTTGGCATCTCGGGGGGGGGGGTAATTCACAGCAGTTCTGTTTAGATCGGAGGGAGGTGGTAATATTTTCTTTAATGGAGTCCAAAAGTTCTTCGTAAGTGCTTTAGAGGAGGTTGCCTTGGGGAAAAAATTATGACGAGCTTCATTTTTAAATAGTACTCCAGAACAGTTTTCAGTGCCCCAACAAAACCTATTGAGCTTTCTAGCAATTATCAGAGTTTGCAATGTTTGTATTAGTTCTTTTGTGCATCTTTGGTTTCTGTGGTGCAAGTGTTGTAATTGGAAAATGGTCATAACAAATCAGGTCATGCTTTGTCCCTGGTTTTAGTAAAGTCTCTGAAGATAAAGAACAGGCTCAGATTTCTTTGAATTAAGCAATTGCATCCTTTAAAATACATTTATTGCTTTTTAAACTGGGAATGTCCATCTGAGAAGTCCCATTTCAGTACAGTCCCAAGGACAATCACAGCAAGCAAAACAAAATGTACAATGATCATCAACTAAACAATACATGAGAGGACACAAGCATTTAGGGCAAATTATTAATTGAACAGATAAAACTAACTACTTTTATTACAATCTGTAGCTGAAGTAACTAGATACATACAGCATTTACAGAGTGTACAACTAAACTGTGATAAACATTCAAGGTGAGGTTATACTTCGTAAAAAAAAAAAATAGACAACAAATAATCATGATAAAAGTTTATCAAAGGTTTCTGCAGTACAAGAGAGAGTATCATCTTTCAGAAAGACAGAGAAACAGAGCGACACAACTGTGAGTCTTAAAGCAGCAGTTCTATCTCCCTTCTACTTAATATGCCTTAAACTGAATCCAACTTGCCTTTTCTAAATGTCTCAAAGTGTATGGTATTCATTACATTTTCAGTATCATAAATGTATTTCTTTGTTTACCAGGAAAGAAAGTCCTACTAGGATAAAACCCTTTTTCAACAGAGGCCCTAGGAGAAAAGCTCCATATTTAACACCAGTTTTTGACATACCCATAAACTAGAGTTATACAATATCAGAAGAAACACCTGGGAGAAAGAAAATTACAATAGCTTACATAATTATCATTTAGAAATACAGCATGTATATAGCAAATTCTTATAACTTTCCCATTTGCTGGTGAAGAGTAGTTCAAGTCAGCTAAAAAACTTCTTAGGTTCTTACAAATGTAATGCTTAGTTGCAAATAGATTTCAATGTTTTATATGCAAGTGTCAACACCCCACCAACACCATCCACCCCAAAAAGGAGAAATGTTCTATAAGCACATACCAAATCTGGTCAGTGGACTGCTTTACAGATATAGCGATTAGCTCATACCCACTGTGATACAGTAAACCAGAGGAACACCTCTACAATTATCACATGAAACAAACTAACATTCACAAATGCAACCACCTTGCATCTACTAGTTTGTATCTCATCTATGGTCCTGTAAAGAAAACAATGAAGCTCAACTATCAGCAACAGCAAAGTGCCAAAACGAAAGTTAAAGGTAACCGATTCCCCAAAAGAAAAATGAAACCTTCTCCCAGAAGTACCATATGATACACAAGATAGGCTCTTCAAAAATACTATTCATACAAAAAAAAAATTAAAAAGCATGTTTTAAGCAAAGTAAACACTTTGCATCTTAAAGTCTAGGTGAAAAGTTCAAAATCTGGTTGGTAGCAAGACATTCTACCTATTCAATGTGCAAGAATATCAATAGTACAATGGTACACTTCAACGTTTCAGTATATACTAAACAAGCCAAATCATTCTTTATACAAATGAAACAAAAATTCCATTGACTTTCAATTTTGTAAAATTTGGATTTATCTACCTTTCATTTTCTTTGCGGTCTTGTTGGATTTTCCATGATATCCTTTTCCCTACAAAGGCTAAACAGGGCCTTGTGCCTAGGCAATATGCAGTTGTTGCAAAACGTGTACATACAGCTTGAAAGCCCTATGAACATTTTGATTTTCATGCAAACACAAACATGCAGCCAAGTTATTAACATACAAATATTACATATAAAATCCCCATCCAAAAAATAAAAGCTTTAATGCTATAGTGATCTCAAAAACAACAGACTATGATGTTAATTATACAATAAAGGCTTGTTTGTAATAAATGTGCATGATGATTGAGCACACCGATTGTTTTGTCCATTGTAAAATCGATACCCATTACAAGAAGTTCCGTTACTTCTGTTTCTCATCACTGGTTGAGAAGAATTCAGAATGTGAAAAATTACCTAAAATCGATACCCATTACAAGAAGTTCCGTTACTTCTGTTTCTCATCACTGGTTGAGAAGAATTCAGAATGTGAAAAATTACCTCAGAATGTGTCCCCTACAACAGCTCCATCACTTACCTCTGGAATTACACGTCCAACTATTAACCTACTTCTTTCTTCAATGATGTACATCTTTTTTAAATAAAGAACAAAAAGATATACAACTCCGCAGACGGGTACATGCACCTCACCAGACTCAAAAATCTGAGATAACAATGTACTGTGATGCTAGAGAGCATGTACTGTATACATCTTCGGGGTTGGCATAATTGTCAAGGTGTTGACCTCATATCCACAGTTTCAGTCTTGCCCTTGGGATGGGAAATTTGGCTAGTATTAAAATGTCCCACCAAGGACAAAACAGCCTAATACTAACCCCCCCCACCCCCATGAAACCAACATTCTACAAGAGAGTCCAACACAAACAAATGACTCATGCAAAAGTCATGGATTAAAACTCAATGCAAAGAAATGCATTTTAGTGCCCTTTGGGAAAGCGCCTACCCAAGTTAATTACTTCATCAATAAAACAGCCCTAAGAGTTTACCTCATAGGTATCTGGGAGCATAAGTAGACAGTAATCTGACATTTGACCAACACATAGAATGTTTTCCTTAGTACCTTGGCTATGTTGCCCAACTCATAAGCAAGGGTATGGCATCCACGTCTAAGGAAGTAATAGTACCACTATACTCTGCCCTTATCAGATCTATCACTAACCAGGCAACTACAACAGTTGGAATGCCCTCAAAAGGTTCATCAAGCAGGAGAATCCAAGGTATGAATACCCTGTCCTACAGAGATCACCTTAAGGTCATATTTTTGTACTCTGTCTCCAACAGGTTACTGACAGACAATCAATGCCTACCATATAAAGGCACCCCCAATCTACCTCAGATGGACCTCCTGCACATTTGCAAGACAAACAGCACCAGAAACATTAGATCCAAGTACCTGAACTTTAGCAGCAACATAAACAGAACCTGTTGGAGGGACTGATAGGTCTATAAGTCCATTTATACAATGACATTACTCAGAAAAGGTATTTTTTTCTTAAATAATGTCATCGTATAACAGCAGTAATCCTCTCCTGTGAGTGGGTATATCAGGATTCACCCACAGTTCCCTTTGTTTAATCACTCGGGCTTCTCTCTCATGATCAAACCATAACTTAGAGTTATTCATTTATTACTTGTTGACTAGGTTAGCCCTCTTTTAAGTGGGGACCAAAAATGATCAAACTAAAAATGGGGCACTGGGAAGTTTCCACTGCTCCTTTTTCAATGAATACCATTTTTTATTTTTGCACACATGTGAAATACCACCAACTCAGGCAAATGGGACCTCACTTTAACAAGGTGATAAACTCTGAAGGGCAGCACAATCAGGAGTGTAGCACCAGTCCTCTTTTACACTGTACCAGTGTCAGTATTGGAAAAATGAATCCAAGTACTTCATGATATAATACAACCCACAGCATTCTGATCTTCCTACACTAAAGGTGACAGTTACCTGTAGAGGCACTAGTAACAGCTAGAAAAGGTGGACAGCTGCATGATCCTCTACAGCACAGCAGAGAGAAAATCCATACTGCCTCTGGAGTGTTTTTCTAAGATGCAGCATTTTATGATACGTTGGTGAATAGTCCTTTTCTATTCTCTCTGACAATGGCACTATCATTACACCTGATTGTTCCACTAAACTACTAGGTTTCACAATAGATAACCAACTAAACTTTGACTCCCACATTGACCTAACCATCAAAACTGTTAATAAAAAAATAGGTGCCCTCTATAGACTTAAGCCCTTTCTTACAGCAACTACCAGGGTGTCTCTAGCCCAAACTCATCTCATCTCTACATTATTGTATGCCTCTCCATCTTTTATCAACCTATCAAAATCTAAACTTCAGAAACTAGCCAGAGCCTACCATAGCATTGCCAGGTTTGCCACAGGTTCCCCATTTCGTACCCATCATTGTGTTAATCTTAAAAAGCTTGGCTGGCTTGAACTTCAAAATCTTATTCTTCTACATCAATTAGTTATCACCTATAAAATTCTCCATTACCCTACTAATACACCCATACTTGACAACCTTGTTGCCCCTTACAGGAATCTTACTTCCCTTCGCTCTGCTAACAAACTGCTAGTAGCTACTCTCAAATCACACAATAAATCTGGTGACTCTTTGTTCACAAATGTTGTTGGCTCATACTGGAATAAACTTCCCACAGAACTGACTACTTTAGGCTCATCACAACTTTTCAAGAAACAATTAAAGAACTATTTCAAATCTCACTGGCTTTGCCCTTGCTCAAATCCTGACTGACCTCATCATCCAACTCTCACTATAGTTCTCTCCATTACCTTGTTATACATCCATCTCCTCTACTTGTTTCTCTCACTAGTACTACCCCTCCTCTGTAGCTCACCTAACATCCACTTGGATATTACTATTCCTATAATGTCACTCTCTCTTTACACCACATATATTACTGTATCCTGTCATCTCACCTATTACTGAAACCTGCATGTTGCTTCCTGCTGTTCAAATCTGGTTCTTAAAACTATTGCCCTGGCACAAAATGTTTATCATAATTGTTAATACTGTAAATATTGTATAGACTCCAGTGTTTATTATCTTTTGTCATTTTCAATTCCTGCTTCTGCAAAGAATATGGCATTAGCGATCCTTACTGTATTTTTCATTTGTTAAATTGCTTCTGTACTGTTACTATACTACATTGGAATAGTTCTTTAGATTCTTATAGTCTCTTACTGTGCTGTTTTTATGTTATTTACTAGTATATAGTGGAGCTTTTCTCCTCGGGCCTCTGCTGAAAATGGATATGTATCCAGCCAGACTAGCCCGGTCAACAAATGTAAAATAAAATACATAAATAAATAAATAGATAGTGTTTGTTGCACTTCCAAGCCATCTTGTACTGAAACATTTTTTGAAGACAGTTGCTAAAGTTAGCCTTCCACAATGGTGGGCAGGGATAAAGTGCTGGCTACAGCCCAAGTGATCAGAATATAAACAAAGGCTCAGGTGCTTGGCAGCTCAAGGAAGGGGGGTGGGTGTGCCCATCCTTGGGGGAGGGCTAATGTGCATTTTTCAGATGCACCTTCATAGCTGACCCCTAGTGGAGGCCAAGAGATGTTTAGGGGCTGTTTTCCCATGGGGAGAACTTGCTGTAACTTGAGTCATAAGAGAAGGTGTAGACAATATGTCAGTTTAGCCCACTGCAAAGGGGAGGGGTAAGCACAGGGGGTGGGTCCTTGGGAGCAAAACACTACTCAGTAGCAAAATGATAAAGCCCCAGAAAGCTTCAATCTTCTCAGTGGCGTCAAACTAGAGTTTGAACTGTTCCGGGGCTGGCCAAGATGAGTTCAGTCTACCATGCAGACAAGGAGAAGACCTGGGAGCAACTGAAGGCCAGATGCAGGAAGACAAAAATGTCTTAAAAAAAGGTGCTGAAGTTACTGTTCTAGTGGAAAGTGCCCAAACAAAGCTTTGCAGAAGTTTACAGCATGCACTACAACAATAGGCAACACGGTACATCAGAATATTTAACAAGGTCTGAAAAGTTATAGGCAGACCTTCTATTCTGCTTCATCCTACCACTCCCCTCTGTCATCTCACCACTACAGGCCAGTATGAAACAACTGCAGTACTGCTGCCACTACACCAATCCCTTGTTGAATCTCCCAATCCTCTCTACTTAATGAGCACAAAAACAAAATCCTAAACCTCCACTTGAGGGAGCTGATCTCGGAGTAGAAATGCTAAAAGACAAGATGACAGACACTAGCAGTGAAAAAAAACTTATATGGTTAAAGAAATGATCCTACCATGCAATGCTATGGGGGCACAGATTTAACTGATATGCACAGACTAGAAGGCGACAGCTGTGCTAATCAAAACAAATGCAGTCTAGATGTGGGAGACGTATAGTGAAGTCATGGAAATTACTTCTGGATGGCCTCAACAATGTTCCAGTAAACCAACTGGCAACTCAGAAAGGGGTGAAGGGATACTGCTAAGTTGTTCTCTGTAGGGATAGAGAAATGTCAACCTTAAAACAGATGCAGGACAATCTATCACCTTTTTCATCAAAAATGGCACTCCTCAAAGTATCCTTGCAGCAGGGGGTGTCATCCTATAGCCTAGTTCTCTTGTGAAAAATAACAGGGTCAAAACACTGGAAGAATTGCTCCTTTGAACAAGCAGGGACAACAGGTTCTCCTGCTTCCTACTTTAAATAGGGGACAGTTAAGAAAATGAAAAGAAAAGTCAGAGTAATTCCTAGTGGACATCCATTCAGTTTTCACATCAATATAGAATTCCTGAACTCCAAAAATAAACCATGGTCACCTTAGCAAGGATAATCTTAAATTTTAGGTAATGCCTGTGGGTGCAGCTGTCAATTAGGAGTGTTAAACTTCATCATCCAAGATGTACATAGTTTTGTGGGTTCGTTTTAAGTTAATAGGTTATGAGGGTGTGTTTTTTTTTTATTTGTGGGTTTTCATTTAAACAAAAATGTCTTGTAAAATGTGGCATAGGTTCAAATGGAGATGACCAGGAACAACTGTATAAATGAACAACCTGCCAAGCATTAGTGAGTACATATAATACAAAAGCTGGGAATAAACATTTTAAAAAGCTGTCCTGTATAATAGGTGCTATTCACATTATTTTGTAACGTCAATGGCCTCAGAGGTATAGACAAAAAGGTAAGAGTATTGAATTATATTAAAAAAAAGCAGACAACAAATAGTGATTCAACAAGAGACACATTTGGAAAGAAATGAGCATGTGAATTTGATAAAGAAATGATCTCAGGATGGATATTTGGTAGAATATCCGGGACAAAGGAAAGGGGGAGTACGTACACTAGTTGCTAGTGTAACTCCAACAGTTAGAGAAGAAGGGGAGAGGATAATGATGGTAAATTTGTGGCAGTAAGGGGCAAGTGAGGAGGACCATGCTGGCATGTATTTATATTCCACCTAAAACTGCTATTATGGAGCTTAAGAAATTTTAGAGAGAAATAATCAGCTTCAGCACTGGAATCTTACTTACAGGTAGGGACTGGAAATTTGCAACCATGAGGATTTATCTGGGAGACTCAGAAGGGAAAATATAACAAAGAGTAGATTTCTGAAGACATTTTTGAAATATCTGGTATGAAGAACATGAACTCAGAAGTAGGAACCTGGGAGAGAATTTATATATTCCCCAAGGGGGCAATAACTGGGCTAGACTAGACAGAAATTACGTTTCAGAGGAACATGTGTATTTAATTGAAAGCTGCAATACACATAACTATTTTAGATCACGTGCCAATAAAGACAGATACAAATGCAGGGTAATGAAGTAAAAACGAGACACAGGAACTTCCCTACCTACCTGTCATAAAGAGAGTAATTTCAGGAATGGGTAGCAGAACTTATTCAAGAGTTATTAGGGGTGTGATGATATGGGCTAGTGCCAGCATAGCCAGCTGGATTTCTGTAAAGACTGACATGTCCTTTGAATATCAAACCGATTTATACAAGAGGCTTGGTTACAAATGTATTAGAACCGTATGACAATTGAAAATCAAAATGTGTTTGTTGTTAGTGTTAAAAAAAAAAATGTATCAACAGTGGGTCCTGCTAGACACAGAAGGAATATACATGTGAGACGGTATGTATATATGTTGGCAAATGATACTAGAAGAGAAGGAGTTAAATAGCTAGCTTACTTCTTACTTTAAAAAAACAACTGTTAATTGGATGACCTGTTGGGCCAAGGAAGTGCTTATCTCACAGTTCTGAATAGGGTTGGAGATGACATTCCTGGAAGAAGGCTATGTTCATTAGCTTAACAAAAAAAAGAGGGGGGAGCCGCAGGCACTGCCATGAACATTAGCAAAACTTTAGATACACATCTTATCATACCTATGCCAACATCCTGTCTGAAGCTTCAATGGGCAGTGGTGTGACAACCTAGAGTCAGGCGACTAGATTAGGTCATTCTGCCAGCCATCTTGGAAATTTTAGATATTACAAGGAGAAGTCTTAGTATGGAGTATTCTGTCTTGGGCCTGACAACATGAAGGGCCATTCACCACATCATCTGCCTTGCTCTATTAAGTAAAAAGGGAATAAAGAAAATATAGTGAAGCTTAGTTTAGACATTGTTTTTCTTTATTTGAGTCTGTCCATCAATGTTATTTTTAAATATTTCCTGAGATTTGAACTCTGTGGTTTACTGAAAATATATACTCAGTATTTTCATGCTCTTTTATTATTATTAAATATATTTAAATTTTTATTGTGGCTGGTCCTTTTAGAAAGTATTTGGTGACACTGTGAGGGCCACTCCTGAAGACCTGTCTTGGTCAACTACTACAATTTGTATTAGTATTGATATTACACAGTATAATAATTGGATACCCTTTGTTAAGGGCCTTAGAATAGCTTATTGTGGACTGTCCTGTGATAGTAATAACTACCTTATACTCTGGGCAGAAGGGGGCACAGCACGTAAATCTGTGCCATCCTTTCCCAGTTTGTGTGTATGAAAAAAAAATCTCAGTGCGTGTCTGTCAGCTACTTGAAGCAGGGACACAAAGCTCTGGTTTCATAGAGAGGGTGCTGGAGGATTTGGCTTGGAACTCTGCTGAGGACCTAACCCTACAGCTGTACAAGTGGGAAGTCTTACTGGGGACCTGGAGGGAGACCCTGGGCTGACTGCATTCCGTGTGTGCTCTTAAAGGAAATTGTACTTAGTATTTCCAGATGCAGCTCTCTGCACCGAGTGAATCCATTTGTTTTCCAAGTGAATATCCCTCTCCAGCGTCAGTGGTGAGGATTCAGGCTCCTCGATTATTGGCCCAGTTTGGGGACTTCACAAGTGGAGACAGAAATTTCTTCAAAAATTACAGCTAGTAAACAGGAAAACATGAAAGTGGGGTATAAAACTGGATAGAAACAAACACAAAATGGTTAGGTAATGGGAATTTTTAAAAAGGCTTACAAAGATTATTAAAGTAGTGGACAATAAGAACAATGTTACGGAACAAGAAGAGGTCCAAATGCAGAGTATTAAAGAAAAAATAGGGAATATCTGGATAATATGCACACGTTTTAGAAAGATTGCTGTAAAGCAACTGTTTTTGCTTTTTTTTTTTTTTTTTTTTGTAGTAACTCTAGAGCATAGAAACTAACATAATGACTCAGGCAACAGGAAGAAGGAAGGGTGTAGCCAAACTTAATTGCAAGAAAAATACCAAGAGATCCTATAGAGGTTTCAGATATACTTTGGAATGTTATGAACATTTGTATAAATAACAGAAATGTGGAAATCAAGAAAGCGGACAAATGGAAATACGTATGGAAGCCAAAGTTACAGGTAGGTAAGGCTCAACAATTAGTTAAAATGAGAGGATACGAGATAAAAAAAAAATGATGTATAAATCTGCAAGAAAGTCTCCAGGAATAAAACAAAATTCCTGTGAAAGTCTGGAATTTAGGACAGAAGAAAGTGATAAATGATCTGGAAGATTTTGTTTAACAGTATTTTAAAAGCCAGGAAGCACCAACACTCTGGAAGAAAGCTGTGGTGGCTGTGTTACCTAAAGATGGCAAAGACCCTTCAGACCCAGCTTCATAAAGACCCATTTCAATTTTAAAACACTACTATAATGTGCTTATGTCTATACCAGCTAAAAGAATGACAAAGGTTTTGCCAAAATTGAAATGTATGCATCCGTGTAGTCTTGTGGAGGGCAGGCAAACATTTGGCAACCCTAACAGAACAATGATAATCCACAGGGAAGCAGAATGCAAGAAAATACTGCTGTTGATGGTGGCTCTTCATACAGAGAAAGCATTTGACAGAATAAGATGGGATCTTATGAGCAGGGCAGTGGAAGCATCTGCATTCCCCAATACAATAAGTTTAATTATAAAGCTATGTGAAGGATTAGAGGCGAGAATTAAAGTTGGGGGATTCTGAGATAATCTGTGTTTGAACAGAGGAACCAAGCAGTGGTGTCCTCATCCCCCTTTGTTATTTGCTTTATATTTAGAGCCACTGGCAAAACATGAGGTATTTAATAAATCCAGAAAAGTACATCAGTGTTTTGGAACACTGAGACAGTTTCAAGTCTTTTTGGGATACAAACTTAAATTTAAACAAAGTCTATAGTCATAAATTATGTACCCATACACAAATTGGCTCAGTAATACGCTAAGTATATGTGGGAAGAGACTAAACAAAAATAATACAACACTTGAGAAACTGGAAAGTGTTACAGATATGGATAGTAAGACACATGCAGTGAAAGTGTTTTTAGTCCCTTTAGTCTGGTATATGGATCAGGCATGCTTTCAACCCGAGGAGAAATTGTAATGAAGAATTGAAGGAATTTATCTGGGACGGAAAGAGGGCAAGAGTCAAGATGGATAAGTTGATACTTCCAAAAGAACAAGGTGGTTTAGGTTTACCTGATTTGAAGGGATAATTTAGGGCTAGTCAGTTAAGGGTCTTGTACATAACACAAAAAGGTTATATTTCAAAGTGGAAAGGGATGAAGCAAGGGGGAAGAGACAGCGAGAGAGATAAAAAGAATGGGAATTCGGATGCAGATCCTCAAGGAGAATAATAACCATACATAATATTATTAGAGTCATAAAGGAGTAGAAAGTATTCCAGGAACTAATCCAATATGGAGAAAGTAGATTTTGCCAACAGGGAGGACTGCAAGTAGGGGTACTGAAAATAGGCAAAGAGGTGCTGGAATTTACTAGAGAAACCTGGCAAAGGAACCAAGATACTGGGAGTAAATTACTCAGACAGGAAAGGTAATGAGGCCAAGAAGATAACTGGATTGCGGGACAGAGACTACCTTCCCTACCACGGCTTGATCTCAGAAAGACTACAGGCAAACAGAATGGGATAGGGGAATTTTAAGTGAAAGACCTGCTCTGGTATAGTTTTTAGCCAAATCTAGAACATATGCGGCTGTTAAAAAAGGGATAATTAGTACGGCATATAAAATATTGTATGACAACTATAAAAATCAAAATAGGTTAGAAAAGACTGAGAAAAGAGACTAGAAAATCAATTTACAAGAAAACAATGGGAAGATATGGTTGCATATTTGGAAACCATACAAGTCCAGAAAGTTTAGTATCTTTGCTTCAAAAGTGTTTGCATAGGTATTTTTATACCCAAAGTAGACGTCAAAGAAATTTTCCTCAGGTAGACTGCAAATGTTGGAGGTGTGATGGAGAAGAAAGAGGTAACTGGGAACTAATGAGTTGGCAGATTTAAAAAATTCTCTACAGAGTATTCTGTCACAGACATTAGGTGAGCAAATAGCTGTAAGGAAATTATTCTTTTGAGCTAATATGTAGGATCTGAATTGCCTATACATAGTACAACCTTATTAAGTTTAATTCTGCTGGCTTCCAAAAAAGCAATTACTAAAAAAAGGAAGTCAAAGTCTACACTAACTGTATCTGCGATATTGAATATTATAAAATAACTAGAAGAGATCTTTAGAAAAGGGAAGGAGCAAATACATAGAAGTAAATGGAAATTGTGGGAACAATACACACACAATAGTACTCAAGAGGAAGAGTAATTAGGTTTAAGGGAAGGCATGAATTCAGCAATTTTTTTGTAATGCTGGACAGATGATAGTAGCAAAGAAAATACATGTGATGTATATTGTATTTAAATTGAAAAAAATGTTTAAATGGTTTGCTAATGTGTTACGTGATAATTTAATGAAAAGGCGTTTAAAAAATATTTTTATATGCAATTTCTGAGTCTGACCACATGGGGTCTGGCATCTTGAAGTCATTCTGATTGTTTAGTCTGCCTCTAGGTATCCCACAATGCAGTGCTCATCCATAAAAAAAATAGATCACGCAGGCCTCTTTCTTCCTAAAGCTCCTGTCACTGCACTGATTTTACATGCATACACTGCTGTCTTTCAGTCAGTTTTAAGTAACATTTCATGCCATTCAAGGACTACTTAAAATACAAACAATGCAAATGCCGCAGAACAGACTTTCAAAGTGCTTTTTACTGCGGCTTCTTTTTAGAATGGCTAAATTGCAGTTTTTTGTGAAGCCTAAATTATATTACTTTGACTCATCTCCCATCCCCCTTCACACCTAACTTCCCTAGCTGTCAAAGTGCTAAGGATAATTTGAACAGTTACCTGCTGTGATTGACAGCTCACAGCAGGAGACTTGACTCGTACTGTTTCCATGTTCTAGCCTTTACTTTCTGTATGGCTAGGAAAAGGACCAGGGAGCTGTGACATCACAGCATGGGTGGGTTTTTAAGACAGTCGTGGTGATGTCAGTTTGGAGAGGAAATTGGCCAGACACTACCTGTATTCACTGGCCTTGATGACATCAATGAATTGAAGACTGCAGCAAGTTTTTCCACGGCGGGATAAATGTTTTTTGAAAGTGAAACTAACAGTACAGTAAGGTACTGTTCCAGTGGACAGAAACAGAAGATTTAAAATATTTTAAATGCTGTATTGTTTATTCATAGCAGGGAGAAAAAGGACAGAGAAGTTAAACATTTAATAGTAGAATCCCATTGTTCTTTAAAAAACGACGACTTATACATACCAATGTCAAGGTCACAAAAGTGGAAAAATGGGAAAAAAACTCTTTAAACCCCACTGTCACACATTCTTGCACTAAATCAGTCCTTGGCAAACTGAATCGGTAAAACAAACACTCAGCCAATTCACAGATCAACCTGCTAACATACGCCCACACGCAAGCGCGCACACGTACCCACTCCTACATATCCACAGATGCATCAAAATAAGGCACTCAAAATACAAACTCCTAACACAGATGTATCAAAGTGCAAAACTTCAACTACTGTCAAAAAAAAACCCACCCAAAGCACAAATTAAATGAATTTCAAAAGAAAAACACAAGCACACCTTCAGATTCAGAAAGAAGCCCACTGCTAGTGATAAGAGCTGCGGCCAAAAGGGACTGTTTCTGAGATGCAGGAAAATGCAGTTCAGAAACTTGTCAGCCACAATGAGGAAAGACCTCATAAAAAAAAAATCAGCAAATATACACGTCTTAAGACTTGTTCTCAACTACTGACGGGGCAATACAGCACTTCCCTGTGAAAGTAAACACTGGCAGCCAGCATCGCCCCTGCGCAAGCAGCCATCCATTCACTCTCCCACACATTTGTGTATATATATATTATACACACAACACAAACAACACACAAAACCTCTTACCTGAGCCTGAATTGACATAATGTTCCCAATGCCTATCTCTTATTAAATATCCCTGCCCTTTTAAAATCACTGATCTTTACAGTCAGTCAATAATGCCAGAAATTATTTATGGATTTATTTATTTTTGACAGTAAAGTGCATTGTGATGCTAAACCTGCTGCTCTATTAAGTCCAAGTAAACATTTACATACACATTTAAAAATTCTCCTTGGTGTCCTGTAGTGTTCCTCCTGGCTTTATCCCAAAGCCTCTTCCCAAATGACCACACCTCAGTCTTTCTCAACTATCCCAGATTCCTGTCCCTATTAACTCACAAATTGTTGCAATCATTGAATAAATATCAAACATTACAGTTTCATGTTTCTTAATAAAAATTATCCTCTTACACTAACTGTTACTGTGGCAGGTGAAGACTCCTGCTTGATAAGCTGCTTTGTGTCAAGGGTGAAGGTTCGGACTCCTCCCCCTTCTTACTTTCAATTTTTTCCAAAGATTTTGGTAATATCCTGGGTATCTATTGGTGATATAGTGAGGAAGCAATCGGGTGTCAAGTGTCACTGGTACCCGGTGCTTTTAAGACAAGATATGAGGCGTTATCCCTGGTACCTTGAGTTACCCCTGCCCCAATACTCCAGGATTTGCTCTTTAGCCTACAGTGGTATGAAAGTGTGACACCCCCACCACATACACAGCCCCCCCACGAGACTACACACACACACACTAATCCCCACCCCAAGCATTTACCTCTTAACATTGCTGGGCAACAGATACATTATGCAGCTGACTGATTGGTAAAGGTCTTACTGCAGGCATTTCAGGGGGGGGCATATGGCTAATTAGCATAGGCTGTTCATCCACAATGCCTCATTAGCACTTCAGGTACGCTGCAGACAACCCACTGCAATGCTGTACCATTTACTGTCTCTGTATTAGAAATAGTTACTGCAAGGTGCACACAAGGCTTACCACTTGCAATAACCATTTTGAATCTGAGCCCACAACTTCTGTCACATATGTATACACACACACACACACACACACACACACACACACACACACACACACACACACACACAAATTTATAAATGGTATCATTCTTTTAGCGGAGCTGCGCATGGTTGAAAAGTCTAAATGCTACATTACAGAGAAGTGAATTCCATCAATTTAATCAGCTGATCTAACCTATGAATCTCATTCTTTGTTAGCAGTGCAAGTGAAAAAAAAACTGCTTCATTCACTTGCGCTGCCATCGAGTTGCACACTGTGTTCTGCCAGAGATCACACAGTGGGGTATGGAATTTGCCATTTTCCCCCATTGTTGTGAGAGCTCAGTGTTGGTATATTTAAAGCAGCTGGGAGTGGGAGGACAACAGCTTGTCCTTGCATAAAACACTGCTTTAAGATTTTTTTTTTAATCTAGTACAATTTTATTATTCAGCACAGCCCACATTATATCCAGAGAAACACATACACAGTAATGTCTGGTGAATACACACCCACACACTTGCCAAAAGTTGTAGTAATGGATTCTGCTGCACACATTGTTGCAACCTTAGAAGCGATTCCTTAACAGGACTGCTTAATGACTCTTATTAAATACAATAGAAAAAAAGGAGTGAATGATGAATTACTAAAACTGTTCGAAAGTTGATTTTATTTAGGTTCACATAGGCAAATGACACCAAGGGGCCATTTTAAGCCTAGCCATGCCTCCCAAATGTCTCTCACAAATCTGATACCCTAGGGTTATTTTAAGGGGTATAAGTATGCTGGTGCATAGACAAAGTACGAATTTTGGAAAATTATTTTAGGTTTGATTGAAAGTTTTTAAACAAGTGACTGGTGTAGCCTTAAGTGCTGTGATGGCATCCACATTTGCCAATTTATGGCCAATTGGGAGGACATTTACACAGAGAGGGTCTCCCTGTCAAGCTGTGGAAAGCATTACAGAGCTAGTTAAGATAGAAAAAAAAAAACAAATGTACACAGCAGCAATATATCAAATTGAAGGTGAAGACATAGAAGAAGGGAATTTAAAACAGAGGTGTTCAAGATTTTAAGGATGGGCCACTAACTTTAGTACAGATGCAGCGAGTACAAAAACAAAAGAGAGCTAGTGAAAAACCTGCAGTCCTAGTTCACAAAAAACTAAGAGTGGAATCAAATATAAAAGGGATAGTTTATTTAAAACCCTTTTGGAGAAAGGCAGAGAGTTTAATATAAATAGGCCATTTACAAAGAAAAATTACAGTTATGTTCTTAAACTCATCATAGTAGTAGATGCTCAAACGATCACTGCTGCATCAGTCTTAGTTATATGGGTATAAAGAATAGCTGTGCAAAATCTTACCATAACCATAGATGTCCCTCTCTTCCATGTTGCATTATTCCTATTGTGGGATCCTCCACCTCAGGTGACCTGAACGTCTGCTCCTATACAAAAGCTTTCAGCCCGGTTGCTGTTGGTGCATGGGACGTCACACATAGGGCTATAAACCAGGGACCTTAAATTCGACGTCTGCACGCACAGATCTCAGAGCTAACTGCCTAGTCAACAGTAGCTATGCAGATGCCAAAAGATGTCCTTCAGACTGGTGGAATGCCACAGACTGTCCAAAAATGAAACCAGTGCCAGTAGGGGCACTGTGAAGGCCCACAGACCTGCATATATGAAACTAGGGGGTCAGGAGGGAGGGAAAGAATACTGCAACATGGAAGAGGAGGACATCTATGGTTATGGTAAGATTTTACACAACTATTCTATGCCCTTCTATTCTCATGTTGCAGCATTCTTACTGTGGGAGAGTACCACAGCTCAGGAAGGGTGGAGGTAGAGGATTAAAGAAATCCTTTCAGGATTGCCCTTGCGAAACCTGCTCTGGTGATATGGTCCAGTTTGTAATGTTTGGTGAAGGTATGTACAGTGGACCAGTTGGCTGCCTCAAGGGTGGCAGCTGTGTCTAGGCCTTTGAAGAAGGCTTTGGAGGAGGCTACTGCTCTAGTAGAATGAGCCCTGATCCCCTGATTCAGGTCTTTTCAGTGGTATGAGTAGCAGAAACAGATAGTTTCCTGTTGGATCAGAAAAACTGTCTGTTTGGAGACTGCCTTGCCCAGGGCTCTGGGATGGAGGAAAACAAAGTTGATTTGATTTTCTGATGGACTTGGTTTTGTCCAGATAAATATCTTAGTTGCCTGTGAACATCCAAGGAGTGTAGTATTCTCTCATGGTCATTCTGGGGAGAGAAGGTTAAGTGAATGAACTGATTTAGTGATAGCTCGTTGACCACTTTGGGGCAAGACGGAGGGGTTGCTGCAGAGGGTCACCCTGCTTTATGGAAGACAGAGTTACAGGCACTCATGGCATGCCCTCCTTACATGGAGACCCTTCTTACTGAAGTGAGGGCCATCAGCAAAACTGTTTTCCATGTGAGCATCTGCAGGGAAGTGGCTGGTTCAAATTGAGTAAGCCCAAGTTTCTCCAGGATATAATTTAGGTCCCATGGTGGTGCAGTAGGGTTTCTGGATGGTCTTATGTGCAAGACCCCTTTTAAGAACAATTTAACATCCAACCTGGAGAGTAAAGGAGGTTCCAGGGGTAGGCAGGCAGAGACAGAGGTGCACTTTTACTGAAGAGTATGAAAGATCAGTTTTAATCAGCTCACACACATAAACCAAGACAAGGAACATCCGCTAGAAGGGGGCCCTTATGTCTTTGGAGACACCATTTGGAGAATCTCTCCCATTTAGAAATGTAGCATCTCCTTGTACTGGGTTTCCTGGCCTCCTGCAGGACAGAAAGCACATCCTCTGTGTAGCAGTATCTGAAGGGTACTAGACGTTTATCACCCAGAGATTAAGGCTCAGCATCTCTAGGTGTGGATGGATGAGAGTTCCCTTCTGTTGTGTGAGTAGGTCCAGCTTGTGAGGTAACTTGTGGTGAATGCCCTTGGCGATGGATTGTAGAAGAGGGAACCCATGCTGCCTTGGTCAGTAGGGAGTCACCAGCAAGATTTTTGGCATATCTCTCCTGATCTTCAGAAGGACTTTCTGAATGAGATGAAAGGGGGGGGGGGCATACAGAAACTGTCCCATTCCATAAGATGGTGAAGACGTCCACTCTCCAAGCTAGGAGAGAGTGGTGTTTGGTACAGAATTTTCTCAGCTGTCTGCTCTGGGGGGAGGCAAACAGATCTATATGTGGTGTACCCCATTGGTGGACTATGTATAGGAAAAACTTGGTTTACTATTAAAATTTCGAGTTGAGATGTACCCATAAGAAAACTTCGAAGTACAGATGTTTGACTTTTCATATCTGTGAACATCTCAATGTTCAAAAGTTTAGATTAGCGAATGCAGTGTGTATTCACCAATATAAATTCAAAGAATTGTACAGAGATCGCTGTACAGTGCGATTAGGGAAATTCATCTCTTTCCTCACTGTAGTGCAATCTTAGAGTTGGAATATATAGTTAGCAGGGGGTGTGGGGGGGCAGGGGGAGCTTGCCCCCTGCAAAAACGGGATGCTCGTTACAGTTTACTTTACGTGAGCTCCTATACGGACATCACGTGATGTGTTCGAAAACAATGTCGAATCTGCTGAATTCGATCAGCGGATTCGACACTGTGACTCCTATTTTTTTTGAATTTTGAGGTTTACTTTTGATATGTCAGACAAATTATTTTGTCATTCGACATAATGATAATAAACCAAAAAAAACTTCCCTATGTAACATCCGCTCGTGATGTAGAGAGGATGATCTGCTTAGAGCATATGCCTGAAGGTTGTCCTGGGAAGGGATGTATGTTGCCTGTAGAGAACTTGTTCTGTGAGGCTAACTCCCAAATTTGCATTGCCAGCCTGCATAGAAGGTAGGACCTGGTCCCCCCTGTTTGTTGATGTACCACATGACAATGGTGATGTCTGAAGATTAGAAGAGGGCCTGGCTGAAGGCTAGGGAGAAAACCCTTCAGGGCTAAATGAACTGTCATCATTTCCCTGACGTTGACATGTTTCGTTAAGAGGGATGCCGGCTAAGGTGCTTATACCCAGAGTCACTTCATGGCAGCCCCCCAACTCAGATCTGAGGCATCTGGATGCAAATATTGAGCTGGTGTGGGGCAGTGGGAGGGGTAGTCCTGGATTCCTTTGAACCTGTTGTATCCACCACCTTAGTTCTCTTTATATACAAGGTAGGAAGGGTATTTTGGAAGTCTAGAAGATGGCTGTGGTGGGACCATACATTCTTTAAATACCACTACAGCTTCCTCATGTGCATCCTGGCTAAGGGAAGCGTAGGGATGGTGGCTGCCATAAGACACAAGAAGGCGCATAAACTGTCTTGCTGATAGCTGTCTGGAAATGGTTTGTGAGGGAGATTACTTTGTCTTGGGTAAAAATGCTTTCATTAGGTTTGTCCAAATCATGCAACCCAGGAAGACCTTGTCTTGTTCTGGGGATAGGAATGACTTGGGGAGGTTCAGTGTGAAATCTAGTCTCTGAAGCAGGGACATAAGAGAACTGGAGATGATTTTTGAGAGTTTCTTTTTTTCTGCACAAGTTAGAATATAGTCTAGGTAGGGATAGATCTGTATGCCCTTGGTCCTGCAGAAGGCTATGGCAGGAGCTAGGCATTTGGTGAAAACCATTGGTGCAGTGGACAAACCAAAAGGCAAGGCAGTAAATTGAAAATGAGTGCAAGGACCAGCAAAGCACACATATTTCTTGTGGTTTGGGTGTATGGGGATGTGGAGGTAAGCCTCCTTCAGGTCCAAAGTGGCCATGAATGCTTGTGGTGGCAATAGTGGAAGCACGGTCTGTAGGGACAGCATTCTGAAAAAGAGGGGACTTTTTAGAAAAAAGATTTAGAATGGCTAGGTTTCCATGGTCCATCCTTTTTTGGAACTAAGAAAAGTCTGGAGTAAAAAACTTTTCTTTCTTGTCTTGATGGGATGGGTTCTATGGTGCTTTGTGTCCGCAGACCCTGGATAATGTGGGAAATTAGGGGAAGCTGATTTTTGGGTGGAAAAGGAAATGCCCTGTGGGGTGGATCTTTCCTGCCAGGATAGGAAATATCCTTTTCCCACTACTGCCAGCAACCAGCAGTCTGTGGGGATTTCTTTCCAAAGGGGCAGACAGTGAGAGACAGAAAGACCGGAGGAGATGGGCAAGGCAGTCACGCACTGTTGTCACTATTTCTGTCTTGAAAAGTGCTATCTTTGGGCTGGCTGAGTAGAGGTGGTCCTTGAAGAGGACCGCCTTCTAGTCCCTTTCCTATGACTGGTAGAAGAAGGTATGGGTCATGGGGGGGGGGGCCTTCTGACATGGGATGTTTTGGCAGGACAATTTCTATAGTACTTGGGTATAAGAGATACCAGCAGGTGTTTAATATCCTGTAGCACTTTGCTCTTCTCCTGTAGATTTTTAAATAGCTCTGCAGACTGCTTACTGAACAGGAGGTTATGATCAAGAGGCCCATCTAGGATTTTGGACTTAAAATCTTCTGGCAGTGCTTGGAGCCTAAGCCAGGAGTACCTACACAGAACTGATGGCAGTTGCAGCTGATCTAGTGGAGGCCTCTGCTGCATCATAACTGCATCTAATGGAGTGCCTGGCCACCTGGGATGCCAGGGATAGCTTAGATGCTACTTCAGTTTTGTTAGGAGAGTCAGGCAGGGAGCTCAGACGTGTAGAGGCTTGGGATACCAAGTCCAAGGCATATTTCACCATATGTGTTTGGTAGTTAATTGCCCTGAAGGCCAGGGTGGAAGAGGTGCAAGTCTTATTGCCGAGCCTACCATAATTTTACTGTTTTTATCTGAAGGTAAAAGAGATGAAGAAGGAAGCAGTCTAGACTGTCTATCTGGGGCCACAGCTATAACAGCACGGTCCGCCAAGGGGGCTTTACTAGGAATTTCTTGTCATCAGGCACCTTATATAAATGGTCTGGTCTCTTTGGGGAAGGTGGCTGAGAGAGTCAGGGTTCTTAGAGCAAGAAGCAAATGCATCAAGGTATGCAGGGATCACTGCAGGAATGGCTGATGGGGAAGGTTATTCAACCTGCAACAACTCAAAGTATCTTTTTTGAGTTTCTGTCATTTGGAAAGTATCCCATTTGAAGTATTCTTTCATCTTAGTGATAGTTTCACCAAATGTTATGTCCTCTGGAGGGGGCAATCTCCTTCAAAAGAATCCTCATTTGGAGGATGATATTCCAGGGGGGGAGGCCATTTGGGATGAGTAGGTGATAGACTCCTCAAAGCAAGAGGAGAGGGCCTCTTCTTCCTGGGGAATAGAGGGAAGGAGTGAGGTAGCAGAAGTACGCCTTGGGCTGAGCACTGGAATAGAGGGGGCTGAGGAGGATGTAGGCCTAAGAGCCATGAAGGCCTGCATCAGGGACAGAGTAAAAGACTGCCAGTCCGGTTGTCCTTCAGGAGGGGCTTTACCAAAGGAAGGAGACTCAGATTCCCTAAATCCAGAAGGGTGTCCAGTGGAACCTGGCTCAACCTCAATAATGGAAATAAAATCGATGTCCGAGACATGTCCGGGAACATGCCAGCCCTTCAGAAACTGCTACCTTGAGGGGAGCCATTGAAGACTACTACTCTAGTGGACATCCCTCACCCTTATAAATCGTCAGTTGGTGGGCCATCCGACAATGGAGAGGTAATGGTAATAGGCTGCAAAACTTTGGCATTTTTCTTTGGTGGTTCCATTGGGTCGGCGGATTCCAGATCCATCCCAAGGGTTAGCTTCTTAAGCCTTTGATTTTCTAAGTACAGGTTAAGGACAGCCAAATGGCTTCTAAGTGTTTTAGGGATGAAGGATTGGCAGATGGAGCAGGAGATATGGTCGTGTTCCCAGCCTAGACAAAAGACTGGTTATGGGTGTTTCTATGTGGAATTGACACCCACATAGTACAGTTTTGTACCTACCATAAATGTAGATGTTAGAGTGTTCACCCTGCTGCAGTCATCACACTTGGGTTATCCTGCCGTCAGGCGGTCCCGCAGTCGTCGGTTGCTGTCGCTTCTTCCCTGACGTCAGTGCGTCAGGGGTATATAAGAGGCATCCAATGCCATTTTCTTCAGTTTTTCTTGCCCCAGATGTCAGGTGCCCCCAAAAGGAGGCACAAGCAAATACACCACAGAGGTAGTATAGGATAAAGTGGTAGAGATAAGTTCAGCTAGTTCAGAGGGGATGGAGGGAGGGTAACCTGGACTGCAGCAGGGTGAACACTCTAACATCTACATTTGTGGTAGGTACAAAACTGTACTATGTTCATCGTGTTACTCTGCTGCAGTCATCACACTTGGGTTGAATCCCACAGCTAAGGAGGGGAGGTGGAGTCAAACAGGGTTAGAAGAGGCTAGTAGGCCCTGCAAAACTGCAGTGGCAAAACCAGCTCTAGTCTTAGAGTAAAGAGGTAAGTGATAGGTGTTTGGTGAAGGTGTGCACTGAACTCCAAGTAGCAGCTTCCAGAATATCCTTGGTTGGCACTCCCCTGAGAAAGGCTGCTGATGTAGCTGTAGCCCTGGTGGAGTGGGACCTAATGTTAGCAGGCACTGGTTTCCCATGATGTGTGTAGCAGAAACGTATGCAATGTCCTATCCATTTAGAAATGGTCTGTTTTGAGATAGCTTTTCCTTGTGTTCCTGTAGCATAGGCTACAAAGAGCTGGTCAGTTTTTCTGAAAGCCTTAGTTTTAGCCAAGTAGTAACGTAATTGCCTGTGAATGTCCAAAGAGTGCAGGAGTCTTTCTCCTTTGTTCTGGGGATTTGGGAAGAAGGTGGGCAAGTGAATGGTTTGGTTTAGGGCCACACTGGATACCACCCTTTGGCATAAATGAAGGATTAGTTCATAGAGAAACTCTGTCTTGATGAAAAATGAGGAAAGGTTCCACTGCCATTAGTGCCTGTAGCTCTGAGATTCTTCTAGCTGAGGTTACTGCTAGTAGTAGGGCAGTTTTCCATGAAAGAAATTTTAAATCAGTTGAAAAAGCTGGTTCAAAGGGCAGCAGTGTAAGTTTTTCCAGGACAAAGTTGAGATCCCAAGTAGGTGTTGGAGCTCTCCTTGGCGGTCTTAAGTTCTTAGCCCCTCTGAGGTACTGTGTTAGGAGTGGATGTGAAAATAAAGGAGGATCCGTGCTGTAATGAGCTGAAATTGCTGAGGCGTGGATCTCAATAGATGAAAAGGAAAGTCCTTTGTGCAACATCTCAGTTAAATATTGTAGAATCTGAGGAATGCTCGGCTCCAGGGGATTTAAGCCTTTAGCCTGGTTCCAGGAGCAAAATCTTTTCCATTTGTCTGAATAGGTTTTCCTGGTGCTGGGCCTCCTGGCCTCCAGAATGACATCCATAACAGCTTTGGATAAAGGTGTTAGCTGGTTGTTTAGGTAATTTGCCATGCAGCCAGGTTTAAAGTCTTGAGCTGGCTGTGTAGAATCAGATTGTCTCGCTGGGTGAGCAGGTGAGGAATTTGTGGCAAAATCCATGGTGGGCCCTGGGCCATGGTCCTTAAAATTGGATACCAATGTTGGCGTGGCCAATCTGGTGCAACGAGAATCATTTGTGGCCTCTCTAATCTGACTTTCAACAGTACCTTTGCTAGAAGAGGCAGTGGAGGGGAAGGCATACACTGTTAAAGTTTTCCAACTGAATGAGAGAGCGTCCACTTTCCAAGCTAGTGGATGGAAGGTCCTTGTGCAAAATTTTTGAAGTTGGTGGTTGTGGGGGCTTGCAAACAGATCTATGTCTGGGCGTCCCCATTTTTGAGCTATCATTGCAAATACTTGTGGATCTAGTTTCCATTCGTGTGGATCCATGATGTTTCTGCTTAGGTCGTCTGCCAATGTGTTTTTCTTTCCTGACAGGAATTGTGCTTGTAATTGAACCTGGTAAGACAGTGCAGTGTTCCACAAGGTCACTGCTTGCCTGCATAGAGGGTAGGAATGTGTGCCCCCTTGCTTGTTTATGTACCACATAACTGTGGTGTTGTCTGTCCTTATTAGTAGTTGTCCTGGGTGTAGAAGGTCCTTGAAAGCTGTTAGGGCATTCTGCACTGCTAGCATTTCTTTTTGATTGATATGCAGGCGTCTGATCTGTAGTCCATTTGCCCTGAATGCACTGTCCTGCCATGTGTGCTCCCCAGGCATAGTCCGATGCATCTGTTGTCATAGTTTGCCTGGCTGTGGGTAAGGTGAAAGGCTGACCCTTGTTGAGGTGACATGCCTGTGCCCACCATAGAAACTCCCGTTGAAGGCAGGGAATGAGTGGAATCATTGTTTCCAAGCTGTGGCTGTGCTGAGTCCATACACTTTTCAGGTACCATTGTAATTTCCTCATATGCAGTTTTGCAAATGGTATTAGTAGAATGCAAGATGCCATGAATCCAAAGGCCTGCAGAATTTTTCTTGCAGGGAGTTGGGTCTTTGTTGCCATTATTTTGAAATATTGAAACAGTTGTCGTTGTTTGTCTGGCGTGAGATAAGCCATCTGGGTAGTTGTATTCAAGCTGGCACCCAGGAATGTTATGTTTTGTGAGGGCACTAGTTTTGATTTTTTTTCATTTACTGTGTACCCTAGGCAACTTAGGTGTTTGACAAATGCCAGATGCTGTAAAAGAATGTCCTTGCTTTCTGCTTGAATAAGACAGTCGTCCAGGTATGGGTATATTTGAATTCCTCTTTGTCTGCAGTATGCAATTACTGGTGCCAGGCATATTGTGAAGACCCTGAGCGCAGTAGATAAGCCAAAGGGCAGTGCAGAGAATCGATAATGCGTTGAACCTGCAATGAAGTGGAGGTATCTTCTGCAATTTTGTCTGATAGGGACATGCAGGTATGCCTCCTTGAGGTCCAACGTTACTAGCCGAGCCTTCTTGCCCAGCATGGGAAGAAGTTGCTGTAGTGTTAGCATCCTGAATTTGGGCACTTCCAGGTATGTGTTTAGAATTGAGAGGTCCAGAATGGGTCTCCAGGCTTTGTCCTTTCGGGGAACTAGAAACAGTCTTAAGTAAAATCCTTGTCCTTGCTCCTGTGTAGGAACCTGTTGAATGGCTGTCATGTCCATGAGAGCTGTAATTTGTTTTTGTGCCTCTGCCCATTGATTTGGTGGCAGGTTTGGCATTCCTTTGATCCTTGGTAAGGTATGAAAGTGGAATCTGTATCCTTGAGAGACAATGTTTAGAACCCATTTGTCTTTTGTGATGATGTGCCAGATGTCTGCAAAAAATGCTAGTTTTCCTCCCAAGGGTGTTGCCAGGAGAGATTTGCTTGGTGGCTTGAGGACAGAGTCATTGTGTCTGCCTTCTGTTAGCTTGGGGCCCGCCTTCTCCTCCTTTCTGGGTAGCAGAACCCCATTGGCGAGGTTTGTAAGGGCCCTGTGACTGACCTCTGCCCCTTGGGCATCTGTATTTGCCCCTCTGTGATCTGTCTGAAGCTGGAAAGGACCAATTTTTTGTTGGCCAATTTCTGCTGAGGCGAGGGGGTTGTACCTGCAAGAAATCCTTGACCGTTTGCATAGATTTAGCCTTATCCTCCATTTTCTTTAAAACCTCTTCTGCTTTGACACCAAATAATACATCCTGTTGTAAAGGTGCATCTAATAATTTTGCTTTAATAACATGGTCAGTGAGGGTTTGCTCTTTTAACCAAGCATGTCTACAAATGACTGAGCCAGTAACAGCTGCTCTACAGGAAGCTTCCAGTAAATCAAATCCGCATTGTAAAGTATGCTTGCCCACCTCTTCAGCTGCATGAAACAGAACCTGCATTTCCTTGAACTCAGGCTGTGTGTGTGCTCATTTTTTGTTTTAACTGAGACATCAGGGAACTGTTGATATTTCAACATGTGAAACTGGCAATTTAATGCTCTCATAGCCAGAGTTGCAGAGGTGTACATTTTCTTTCCCCATCTATCTAAGGCTCTGGAATCTCTTTCAGAGGGCACAGGATTTTTAGCCATAGAAGCCTTTGCTCCCTTAGGACCATGGGATATGGTTTCTGGGTCAGCTACAGAGCTTTTATAAAGGAATTTGTGTGAGTCAGGTACTCTGTAGTATCTGTCTGGTTTGGCTGGAGCAGGAGGTAGTGAGTCTGGGTTTAAACTAGACTCCAAGTAGACATCATCCACAATATCTAAAACAGGAGGAATAGCAAGGGGTCTGTGCTGGTGTAACAGAAGGAACTCTCGGAGCCTTTTCTTAGAATCTGAGTAATCCTGGCCTTCCCAGTGGAAATGTTCCCTCATGGTATGTAATGTTTCCCCAAAGGAGTAGTCTTCAGGGGGAGATGCTGAGGGAATAGAGTCTTCAGCATCAGAATCCTCAAAAGGTGGAAAAAAAGTGTAATCCTGTTCCTCAGAAGAATCTGAGGAGAGAGAGAGAGAGAGAGAAACCTGGTCAGAGGATGCATAATCCTCCTCTTGTCTTGGTCTTTTATCAGGAGGGGGATGGGAACCCCTGATAAGGGTAATTAAATCTTCAACCATCTTAAGCATCTGTTTCTTAGGCATGGGGCCTTGACCTGTAGATGGATGAACAGTTTTCTTAGGTTTTAAAGGAGTTTTAAGTTTAGCATAAGATTTAATGGTGAGTGTAGTCGGTCTGAAGACACCTTCTGCAACCAAAGGTGTTTCCTCTGCACCAGTGTCTAAATCTGCTCCGGTGTCAGTAGATGGCTGCGTCGGCCTAGTAGACTCAGCTGTCTGGAGTTCCAGCTCTGCGGTCATCAGGGACTGCGTAGGTGCCTCACTGAAAACCAGCGACAGGCCCAGCTGAGGCCTCGGGGTCTGGTTTATTCCTAGGCTGCCTGTCCTTATCCTTGCGGTTTTTTATGAATTGCGGTAGACGGCTGCTCCGACGGCATGATATAATTGAATTTCCTACCAAAGTAATGCCGTGCAAAGTCAAAACGGCGTTTGATTATGCGTTTGTTAAACCTAGCAAAAACAGACAACCTGTGATGTCGTGGTCTGGGCCTAGGCAAGGAATACAATAGGAATGGAAGTCCTTATGAGGTATTTGCTTCCCACAAGAAATGCAATTGTTAACTTTTTCTGATATCGGACTGAGGCAAGAAAATGTTCCCCAACGGGGTACTTAGCTTTATTGAAGACTTTGGACTGAAATTCAAAATGAAAATCTCAGGTGTCGGCCGACCGGCACTTGCGAACTGCTTCTGTTTCGGGCACCGCACAGCAAGAAAGACTGAAGAAAATGGCGTTGGATGCCTCTTATATACCCCTGACGCACTGACGTCAGGGAAGAAGCGACAGCAACCGACGCCGGACCAAGTCTGTGGAATTCGGGCCGACTGCAGGACCGCCTGACGGCAGGATAACCCAAGTGTGATGACTGCAGCAGGGTAACACGAACATCAGCATTTGCCCTTCTTAGTGGACATCAGCTAAAGTAAAACTAGCAAACCAGGCTCGAGCAATTAATGTAAGTAAGAAATCCCAACAGGCTACTTAGCTTTAGATGTCTTGACAGAGAGGAGCGATGCAATCAGACATTCGACTGCGGCAGAAAAGTTCTGAGGTCTGTGCGTGCAGACGTCACACTTAAGGTCCCTGGTTTATGGCCCTACATGTGACATCCCATGCACCAACAGCAACCAGGCTGAAAGCTTTTGTATAGGAGTGACATTCGGCTTGCCTGAGGAGGAGGATCCCACAGTAGGAATACTGCAACATGAGAATATAAGGACATCATAGTTTACTACATTTGGGAGGAGGAAGGAGAAGAATCCAGGAGCCCTGGAAGAATGATCCCAGCAAAGCCTGACTTGGACATAAAAAAAGAATTAAGCTTATAGTGCTTTGTAAAAGTATGTACAGGGATAACGTAGCAGCTTCTAGAATGCAAGCCTTTCCAAAAAAACATGGATGAAGCCAAGGCCCTGGTAGACTGGGACTTGGCCTTGCCTAAAATATAGTTTGTTATGCTGAGTATAACAAAAGTTAATAGCCTTAGAAATACATTTGGAAATAGTCTCTTTTAAAGATAAGAAGGAACAAAATGATACGAAGATCTGAAAGAGTTAGTTATGTCAAGATCATACTCGCATCATCTGTGGGCATACAAGGTATGAAGTATCCTTTCTTTCCAATTTTTTGGTTCAGGAAAGAAAACAGGGAGATGAACATTTTAGCTTTAAGTAAATTCATACTTCTGGCATAAAATAAGGATTAGTTTTAAAAAAAAAAACGTCTCTGTGGATAATGAGGTAGCGTTGACTTACAGTAAGAGCTTGCTATTCAGATAATTTTCTTGCAGAGGTTACAGCAATCAGTAAATCAGTTTTCCACAATAACCTCAAGTCAACCAGGCTAACTGGTTCAAATGCAGCAAATGTTAGTTTCTCCAACACAAAACCGAGATCCCAAGGAGGGGCCACTGGTTTTCTTGGAGGCCTCATATGCAAAACTCCTTTCAAAAACATTTTGATATGAGACTGCATCGAAAGAGAATGATCCATTAGCAGACATTGCTGAAATGGCCAATAAATGAACCTTGACAGAAGAACAAGAAAGGTCATAGGATAGTAAATAATGTAAAACCAGAGAATAACTAGCTTCGAATGAGTGTTGGTTATGCTGTTGGCAGCAACCAGAAAACCTTTTCCATCTGATGTCCCACTAACTAGGCTGGACAAGGAGAAGGTTACAGTTATGTGGCGGATCCTGGCGCCCAACAGGCAGCTAACACAAGCACTCCAGTCACTCCAGAACAAGTACAAATACAATTCTGTCATTGTCCATGTTGGTGTGAATGACCTGAGACGTACCACCCTGGACTACATGAAGAGAGACATGGAAGAGCTCTCTGATCACGTAGCCCAGGCCGGTAGGACCCTGACCCTCAGTAGCATCCTGCCCCCTCACCAAGAATGATGCCACAGTATAAAGAAAAAATGATCAATTTCAACAACTGGCGAAGTTTCTGGTGTCATTCAAAGGGGATCCAGTATCTGTCCACCTAGGATGACATGCTCGATAAGCCACATTGCTTCACAAAAGATGGCTTGCACCTGTCACCCTTGGGCTTTCGAATACTGGCCAAGGCTTTTGCCACCCCCCATAGTGCCTTTTTTAGACAAGGCTCAAAAGACAAACCCACCACTGTAAATAGCACAAGTAACCAAAAACAGAGTAATGCTACTCAACGTCAGAAGTTTAAACCTCAAAATGCATGCACTCGAGGCACTCCTCAGTATGGAGAGCATCGATATCTGTGCAGTAACAGAAAGCTGGTTTAAGGCTCCAAAGAGCACCCCAGCACTACCACGCTATAACTCATACCATACTTTTCGGCCACAGAAGCTGGACCGAAACACAAAAGGTGGGGGGTGTTATCCATATTCATCAAGGATACCACACCTCCAGGTTAGTGGCACAGCACAATGCCTCAGAGATCATCCATGTGCAACTAACAACAGGCAAAACTGCAATTCAAATGGTAGCTTGCTACAGATCACCCACCATGACCCAGGACCCCCATTCCGAATTTCTGGAGACACTGGAAAATATGAAGGTCCTACCAAATGCCCTAATATTGGGAGATTTCAATTACCCAAACATTAACTGGAAGAACTATTCAAGTACTAACTTCCTTGCCCAACGCTTCCTAGAATTTATAAACTCGAACGCCCTGGATCAACTGCTCAACACCCCCACCAGAAGGGACAACATATTGGACCTGGTCATCACCAACATGGGCGACCGGTGTTCTACACCGGAGGTCAAACCCTCGCTGGTTAAATCAGACCATAGACTAATCACTCTGGATATCCCCATTCCGCCCCTACCCCCCAATCAAGGAAACCACTGTGAAAAACTTTTCAAAAGCAAACATGACGTTACTTAAGACTGAGGTGGAAAGGTTCACAGCCCCCATGCTAAAGAACAACGCTGTCCAAGCTGTTGAATCCCTTACAAAGGCACTCTATGAGCACCTGCAAGAATGCATGGATCGTACTATCCCAAGCAAAACCAAGACTCACTCCTCCAAGAAAAGGAAACCAGTCTGGTGGACCCCTGCCATAAACAAGCTATACAATAGGGAGGAGGAAACTAGTGCAGAAGAGCAAAATCCCAAGAAGGAAAGACATCCCTGATTAGTATCAACAAGAAACCACGATCCCTCATAAAAGCATCCAAGGCTAACTTCGAAAGAAAAATTGCCAAGGACTCCAAAGAGAACCACAAAAGCGTTCTTTAGCTATGTCAAGAACCTAAGTGGAAACTCTCAGATCTGCTCTGAGTTAGTGCAGAATGGCACAAAATACACTGAAATGACCGATATTGCCAACATTCCAGCAGACCGGTTTAGTGCAAACTTCACCTCCTAAAAGGCCCATAACCATTCCAGAAGAATGTAGTGCCCCGACAATCACTGACACACAGGTTAAAACAGCCCTATCCAAAGCCAAAAATACAGCTTCAATTTGACCAGACTGTGTCCCAGGCTGTGTCTTACATGAGCTCCAAAATGAACTAACCCCTCACCTAAAACGCACTATTCAAACTCAGCCTCTCTACAGGCTAAGTACCCATAGAGTGGCGCAAAGCAACAGTTATCCCGCTCCACAAAGGTGGAGCCACAACGGCCACAACGGACCCCAGGAACCATCAACCTACAAGCCTGACTAGCCTGGTCTGCAAGGCTATGGAGCGCATCATCATGGAATTCATTAGCAGAGACACTGGGAAACTTCAAACATCAGACCCTAACCAGTTTACTTTGTTAAGGGCAGACCATGCCTCCTAAACCTGGTGGACTTCTTTGAGACAGTTACCAAGGCATTAGACTAGGGAAAGGAGGTCCACATAGCCTGCCTAGACCTCACAAAGGCTTTCGACACCATTCCCCACTCTGGTATTCTAGACAAGCTTACCAGCCTGAACATAAACTCCTACGTCACGAGATGGGTTGCCAATTGGCTCACGGATAGAACCCACACGGTGAGAGTTGCAGGCTCTTAGTCCGACTCTAAACCAGTTACAAGTGGTGTCCCCCAGGGCTCAGTTCTGGGACCCCTCCTGTTTGGTATATACTTCTCAGAGGTACAGGCAAGCACAGGAGGAGTATGGCTGACCAAGTTCGCAGACGACTGCAAACTGGGGGCCATAATTGACTCTCCAGCTGATATAGACATCCTCCAGAAGGGTCTCACTGAGACGGATACCTGGTGTCAAAATCATGGCCTCAAGCTAAATGCCAAAAAGTGCACAGTCATCCCCTTTGGAAAAAACAAAGTACCTGCAAACTACCACATACGTGGTAGTCCCCTAAATACAGAAAATGTAATAAGGGATCTGGGGACCCAAGTAGATAGTAATCTCTCCTTTGATAATCATATTGCCAAGGTGGTTAGAAAATCCTTCTATGTGGCCCACCTAATCACAAAAGGGTTCACATCTAGAACAAAAAAGAGGTTATTGTGCCCCTCTACTCATCAGACTCATCACAGAGTACAATGTTCCATTTGGATGTACCTTACAAGACACCTGCAACAGCTGGAAAGACCACAGAAGTACCTCACCAAGAAGACTACTGGCCTCAAACATATGCCCTATCCAGCCAGACTGAAGAAACTCCAGCTGTACTCAGTTGCATACTGATTACTCAGAGGTGATCTCTACCCAAAATTGATGGACATGCTACACCTAAAAAACACAAATCCCTGACAGCCACACGTTCTAGGGATCTAAACCTCACCACAACAATAAACAGGACGTGGAGGGATAGATTCCTGTCCCAGAGACTCCCCATGCTTTGGAACAGGATTCCAATCTACATTAGGCAGAGCCCCTCATTAACACTCCAAGAGAAACCTTGACGAGTGGATGGGAAACCCAAAAATTTACCCCGGGGATCACTGCAGTAGCTCTGCTGGACAGAGGCACAGGGAACTAAATGGCTCTGCTGGACCAAGGCACAGGGAACTAATCTAAGGGAGCGGCGAAAGCCAACACATTCTGGCTAGGCTTATAGATGCCATCGGGCAGACAGCCTAGTACTTACCTATGAACCTAAAATATGACTTTCTAGTAGCAGGTTTTATTGCCTCCATTAGTACATGCTCCATGTCTTTAGTAAACAGGTGCCTAAAAGGAATTAAGACCCTATCATCCAGGCAGTCGACTCAAGTTAAACGATGTTGGTGTGCATCAAAGACCCTTTGTTCTTGTGTGAGTAGATCCAGTCTGCGAGGAAGCTTGAGGTAATTGCCCCTGGCCATTTCCAAAAGGGAGAATCATGGCTGCCTGGGCCAGAAGGGAGCAACAACGAAGATCTTGGGAGATTTCCTTCTGAATATCTTTACAAGTACCCTGGATATTAGAGGAAATGGTGAAGCACACAAACATTCCTGTCCATGGAAAAGAAAATGCACCTGACTTCCAGGCCTTCTTGCATGGAGTCCTGGAGCACAAATTTGTCAGTTGCTTAACTATTCAGAGAGGAGGCAAAAAGGTCTACTTCAGAAGCTCCCCACAGACAATCAGTTTCCATTTGTGAGAGAGTCTCCCTGGTCCTGCTGAGCTTGTATGCCACACAATTTTGCTCCAAAGGAAAGCACAATGCCTGTAGAGTGAGATTGTGCTATGAAGCTATATATCCCAGGCTAGCATGGCTAGTCTGCAAAGGGGTACGACCTACTTCTTCCTTGCTTGTTGATGTACCACATGACTGTGGTATAGTCTTTAACAACTTGAAGAGATCCTGGGGAACAAAAATGATTCACAGAGTTGAGTGCCTTGATTAGGGTATGCATCTCCAATATTTTTGCTTTTGTATCCCTCCTTGGTGTTACACACAGACACACACACAGACACAGACACACAGACACAGACACACAGACACAGACACAGACACACAGACACAGACACACAGACACAGACACACAGACACAGACACACACACAGACACACACACAGACACACATTCTACTTTTATTACTCTAGAAAATGCTTCCCCAAGCAACGTCTGAGGCATCTGTGGCGACTGCTTTGGAATGGAGAGAGAATGGGAGAACTGGATTTAAGGATACCTGTTGTCTTCACCAAATGATTTTTTCTTCTGAGAAACCCTACCACTGGGATTTGAAAAGACAAAGGGTGCTGGTGCTGGAACCAGAGAGGCTTCAAAAACCACTACATCTTTCTCTTATGATGGAGTCTTGCTAAGGGGTATCATGAGAATCACAAAAGCCATGAGACCCAAAATCCTGTGGCATTTCCTTTCAGTGATTAAAGTTTCAGTGGAAAACTTTAGAAATAAATCTAGACATATATGTTTCCTGTGGAAGTAAAGCTCCAATTTGGCCAAAGATATTTAGTTGAAATCCCAGCAACATAATCCTGATGGGAGTCAAGAAAGTTTTTCGAATGTTTTCTTAGAATCACAGCTGTATAACAGAGATTACCGACACTTTCAAAAAGACTCTACAAAGATAAGCAAGTTGTCTAAATACGGAAAAATGTGGATACCCTGTAGCCTGCAATGAGATACAGTTACAAGCAGACACTTTAGCACTCTTGGTTTAATGGACATTCCAAAAGGGTAAGGCACAGAACTGATCTTCAAGCATTTTATTTCTCTGGCACCAAGGATACCCTTGAATAAAAACACTTCACCCCTTGGGAAAGAGGAACTGGTTCTATCACTCCTTGGGACAGCATGTGATGAAGGACCGGTAATCTGGAGGAAGAGGAATGACACCCCTGGAAAAGAGGAATTTCCTCCTACTGCCATCTGTAACATTGATGAACGATCTTCTGAACCCATTTGTCTGAAACGATCTATTACTAAAGAAAAAAAGTAGAGATTCAGACCTACTGGAAGAAAAAAATTAGGCCAAGGTGGGAGAGTGTCACAAAGTCTGTTGAATAGTCAGATTTGCTTGACTGTCCTTGGTTATGGGTGGTTTGAGGGTTCTCTCTCGAACCTCCTTTCTATTTCTTCTAAAAATGTACATTTACCTGTATTTTGTTGAGATTGTTTTTTGCCAAAATTGGAGTGGGTATTAGGGAATCCCTTATAAAATTTGGAAAGGAGAGCTTAAATATCTTTACAGCTTTCCTGGATCAGCTTGCCCCTTTCACCACACCTTTTTTTGGATTACCCCTGCAGCAGAGGGCCCAAAAATGGACTCTTCATTCAAAAGAGAATTTAAACATCTCATTTGTAACATCTAGGAGGTTCTGAGAATTCAGCCATGCAAACCTCCTCAAAATAACATCAGCAACCACAGCCCTGAAAGCAGTGTGTGATCCCAGTGAACCGAGTCATACAGACATTCCAAGTATTGACCTGTGCAATAGAAGAAACTAAAACTTAAAACAGATGTTTTCCTCAAGAAGAAACTGCAGATAAAACATTGCTAACACTTTCACAATTAAAACAAGCTTTAACACGAGCCGGACGATTCGAAATTCTGAAAAAAAAAATGTTGTAGAAGTATGCACTTTTCCTCCCACTCATCAATAAATTTTACATTCTTATAAGAAAGAAAGGACTGGATTTAAGTTGATTAGCAGCAGTAGCATCAACTAATGCTGTTGCTTCTGGATCAGGTTTGGGAATAGTGTATACAAACTTAAAAAGACTGGAGGAAATGTATACATCCTATCTGCCTTTTTAGGGGCAGCTGGCCGTCAGGAAAATTGCAGGCAGAAAATTCTTCTAAAGTAGACAGAACTGGAGGAATGGGTGCAAGCTATGGAAAATTCCTTCTGTAACAACTCATACTATTTATGAGGGAAAAAAAAAAAAAAAACACAGCAAGGACCTCAAGTTGCAACTGTCCACAGAAAACTTCCAACTTCCTCCGCTATTTTCTCAAGTATCTAGCAGAGTGTAGAACAGATAGTTTGCCCACTGAGAAGCATTACCCCAAGTGTCCTTAGATCAATCCTAGACCTCTCCTCCCTGCCCATCAAGTCTAAACCCAGACTACACCACCTCCCATAGATCACAAAAAGAGGATCTACAGCCACGGGCATGCACCTTCTACTGCCTCTATAGCCAACATGTTGGAAATAAGCACTTTGAAACAATGGTCTCATGTTTACAGACAACTACTTCATTCTTAAGCAGACTGACAGTAAGTGAGAGATGCAATTACACTACTTCTTCGGGAGGAAGAACTTTCGCATGCAGACAATGACATCTCCAAACAGGTTGCTAGTAACACACACACACACACACACACACACACACACACACACACACACACACACACACACACACATTGATATGCTGGGGATGCTGGGGCTCTTAAATGCAATCTACCCAAAAATCAAAGGCCTCCCATACACTGCCCTCAGCAACCTTCCATATATTTTCTGTAACGACAACACTCTCCAGGACACATACAGCCACATCTCAGTGTTTCAGCCTTTAATCCCTTAAGGAAAACTGCCACACAACCCAATACAATGGTAACCGAAATTGTGAAACACACTGATGTTCCCTCAACAGGCTGAAAGTACAGTTGTGCAAGACCTTACCATACCGGTAGATGTAAAGAATACTGCAACAGGACAACGGAGATCCCCTGCCAAGTGCGGCCCAATGTCAGGCAAGTACACCAAAGCCATTAGGCTGCTTTAAGGTACACTGTACGTCACACATATGCTCCCTGCATATAGCATAAAGGTGATGTCCGGAAGTGCCATCTTCAGAGCTGAGAGCCCCAATAGGAACGCCAGTCCAAGGGGGAGGTGGGTAACCAGTACATCCAGAAGAGAAGGGTGTGAATACTACAACAGTGAAGAGAAGGACATAGAACTGTTGTGTAAGATCTTATAACTAACAGTACTATGTCTTTCCTATTTCACTGTTGTAGTACTCTTTACAATAGGAGAGTGAAAAAGCACAGGAAGGAGGAGGCTGGACCAGCACAGCTCTCCAGGAACCCATGGAGGATGACCCTAGAAAAGCCAGATGTAGCTCGGGATATTACATCCAACTTATAGTGCTTGCTAAACATTTGCTCAGAAGACCAGGTAGCTGCCTCAAGAACAGTTAGTATCCAAGCCCTTAAAAAAAAAAAAGACATGAAGAAGCAACAGCACTAGTAGAATGAGCAAGAAGCTACAGCACTAGTAGAATGAGCCTTAACAGAAGAAGAAAGGCTCTTGCTATGGAAGACATAAGGGGAAATTACTTTAGAAATCCAAGAAGAAATAGTTTGCTTGGAAACAGCCAAACCTAAGGCTCTAGGATGAGAAAGGGAAAGACAAACAGAAAGAGGAATATGGCTGAGAAGATCAGGACAGTCAGACAGCACCTGGTTTGTCAGGAAAAGGAGGAGATTTCTGTGTCACAAGAGTCTGGGTAGCATTAGCAGGAGGGGCCCTTTTTCCCCTCTTTGCCCTTGGAGGAGGGCAAGACTGTCGACGAACAAAGGCCGGTTTATAAGGGTAATTGCATTGAAATTTAGGCACAGGGTAAACAAAAACATGTCCAGGTTCCTGTAAAGTCTTAATACCATCATCAGGCAAAGGCTGAACCCAAAGCCAGAAATACCTCCTCATCACAGAACCAAAAGCAGCAGCTCCAGAAGAAGCACCTGCTGCATCATAACTGCGCTTAATAGAAAGGCGAGCCACCTGAGAAGGAGGTCCCCAGCAAGGAGGGAGCAGAAGTCTTCCCTTCAGATTTAGGAAGGTCAGACGTTACCTGACAGGCCTGAGAAAGAGACAAAATGTATGTGGACATATGGCTCTGTTAACTGATGGCTCTAAAAGTCAAGGTAGCAAAGATATAAACATTCTTATCTAGCCTTTCCATAGCAATGCTGTCTTTATCTGAAAGGAGAAACTTTGTAGGAGATCAACAACTGAAATGGCTTGTCAGAGGCCAGGGACACCACAGACGAGGCAGCTGAAGGACATTATATAGGAATATGAGATCCTCGGGCACCCTATAAAACCTGTCAGAAATTTTGGAAGCAGGGGGCTGGGAATCCAAGATGCAATAGAAAATTAATCAATAAAGCAGCCAAAACAGGAGGGACAGCAGAAAGTCTGGGAGAGTCCATCTGCAGAAGTTCTTAGTACTTCTTATGCACTTCAGAAACCTAGGCACAATCCCATTTAAAAAAAAATTCCATCATCCTGGAAATTATGTTGTTGTTGTGTCTTTCGGCTTTTCCCGGTTAGGGGTCGTCGTAGCGGAACTCCGGTCCGCTAATTATTGGCAGTAGATTTTTACATGACGAGTTACCAACTCTTGACTCACAACCTTCAACGAAGGTACACCCATTCACACGTCTCCACGCAGAAGACGCTCTAGCTGAGAATCAAACGGACAGCGTCTTACTGTGAGGCGACAACGCTACCGCAGCACCACCAAATTATGTACTTGAAGGAAATCTCAACAAAAGGAGTGTCAGAACTAGTGGATTCCTCCTCCTCAGAACCATAATCTAAAGAAGGAATCTGGGATAAATAAGCAAGGGATTCCTCTGAATCTACCTCTTCCACAGAGGAATCCTGTTCCCTAGGCCTTTTAAGAGGAGTAGAGGACCAAGGTGAGGCAGGAACAGAAACTCCTTGAGGAGGCTTCAAAGCCATAAGGGCATTAAACAAATCCTGGATGAAATTCTGTCATTCACTTGAGGGTCCTTAGAAGTAGGAGAAACATGCTTTGTTTTTTTTTGTTTCTTTACAAATGGAAGTCTGCCCTGCAAAACTTGGAAGGTTCAGACATTGGCCGACATTCCACAATCTTAGTCAGAACATCCTCTTTAACCAAGATTTGAGAAACACCCCTGGGCCCTTCTGTAATAATCAACTGTGGTTCCTCCTGAACATCCATAACGGACATCTGTAAAGCCTCCAAGGATTTGCAGGAAGTCAGATCCATGCTGGCCTCCAAAGTGATCACAGCAGAGGAATCCAACAGAGGAGCTGGGTGATCCTCCGGGTTTTTACTAGCCTTGAGAGAGAGAGAGACGTCCAATGGAGGAGGTACAGCAGTCCTAGACTTCTTGGCCTTCTTCATGGACAGCTAACCCTCAGAGTGAGAAGTTCCCCTCATAGTATTTTTCACTAAAAACATAAAATGTTGTTTCTCTAAATAGAGGGCCAAAGAAGAAAACCAACTATGGAGAATCTTTGGGACGAAAACCTGACACATGGAACAGGATGTATGGTCATGGGAAGCACTGAGACAAAACAAGCACTGATCGTGACAGTCTTTATGGAGACTCTAGAGCAAAACCCCCAACAAGGCACTTATGGCTTGGTGAACCAGCAATGACTCGAGCATTCAGACAGACGAACAAAAGATGGCATTCGGGCTGGCAGCAAAGTTCTGAGTATGGTATGTCCGGACATCACCTTTATGCCCAATGCTATACACAGGGAGCATATGTGTGACGTACAGCATACGTTAAAGCAACCTAAAGCCTTTGGTATAATAGCCGGATGTTGGGCCACCCTTGGCAGGGGATCCATATTGTAAAGAATACTGAAACAGTGAAATAGGAGGACATCAAGTAGTCAGTCCTGGGCAGTTACCTATCAGGGGCAAGGGATCCACTAGATCACATATGCAAGCAGGACACTGAGCCATAAGTGCCAGTATGACTCAGTCATAGTCCATGTGGGTGTTAATGACCACAGACATACCTCCCTGGACTATGAAGAGACACATGATAGATCTTTCAGATTTTGTGTCCCAGGCAGGTATGAGCCTAGCACTGAGGGGTATTCCACCTTCTCCAAATAAGATACCAAAATATAAACCTAAGATGATTGACTAACATATGGATTAGTTACTAATGTCACTCTAAGGGGATCCAATATTTGTCTGCTTGGGAAGACATGATTGACAGACCACCCTTTTGCCAGGGATGGTCTGCTCTTGTCCTCCTAGTCTTTCGTATCCTGATCAGAACATTATCCACCCCTACAGTGCCCTTTTAGGCAAGGTCAACCTGATAAATCTTCCAAAGTAGTAAATTCCATGCAAGATAAACTAAGATGTTACTGTATACAATGCCAGCACTCTCAGCATAAAGCTCCATTCCCTCAACGGACTCCTCACACTGGATAGTGAGAACATCTGTGCAGTTACTGATACAAGGTTTAAAGCCATGGAAGGCACCCCAGCAGTACAAGGCTATAATGCCTTCCACACATTTAGACCAACTACTGTACAAGAGGTAGAGGTGTATCAATCTACATAAAAAACACACCTCAAGACTGGCCAAATAATATTGCTTGACTAAAGCAGGTCATATACGACCTGCTTAAGCTACTCCATGTTAAAGACCAATACCATATCCTTGCTAGCTATAGGTCCCAGTTTATAATGCAGGATAACCTTACCACATAGAAGAGTGTACTGGAGTCACTCACAATTCAGCCAAACACCATATTAATCTCACCACAAAATGGGATACATACACAACCACTAACATGCAGGCTCAAAGATTATTGGATTTTGTCAATGTAAAACACCCAGTAACAGCTAGCCTGCATACCTACTAGGGATGCAAACATCTTGGATCTGGTTCTCACAAATATAGGGAACATTGCACCCACCTTCTACAATGTCCTCACTGGTCAGATCAGATCACAAACTGGTAACCCTTGAAATAAATATAAAGGCTAAACTCCTAGCAAACCCCAGAACCTTTAATAACTTTTCCAAGGCTAACTACTTCTTATTAAGTGAAGGCATAGCCAAATTCCAAGCCCTCCCCCAATTTCAGATGACATGGTGGCCTATGCAAAGTGTCTGCAGTTACTTACATGCATGTACAGGGTTTCCTTATAGAAACAGCACTTCCAAACCAAAATAAACTCCAAAAACACGCCCCCTTGGTAGACCTCAGGTATAAACAGGTTGTACAACAAAAGAACAAAACTCCTGTCCAAAAACAGGAAGGGCTATTCACAAGAGACAAAAAAACAACCCTCAACAGTCTCAACAAGCAACCCTGGGGACTAATTAAGTCCACCAAAGCCAATCTGATGCAAAAATACCTTCCCAGATTACGGAGAACCATAAATTATTTTTTCAGTTATATACGCCATCTTATAGGAAACACCCAACAGTGTGCTGAACCAATAGTAAATGGAACTTCCTATACCAAACCAGGGGAATATAGCAAATCTAATAAATTTAGCTCCAATTTCATCCCCAAGATGCACTCTGTACCATTTCTCTCCCAACTATCACTAAAGAACAGGCCCTCATTGCACTCTCTAGACCTTTTAAAACACTGCATCAATGGGTCCTGATATCCCAGAATGCCTCCTAAATAGCTTGAAATATGATCTCTCAGGCCCACTAGAATCTCTATGCAACTACAGACTCTAGACAAGTTTTACTCCCAGGGAATGGAGGATTGTAACAGTCATTCCTCTATACAAAGGACGGTCATCAACAGACCCACAGGTTTACTAGTCTTATATGCAAGGCCATGGAAAGAATTATTGTGAACCTGATAAAGATATAGGACATCTGGACCCATCCCAGTCTGGTTTCATCAAGGGCAAGTCAGGCGTACAAAAATTGGTGGACTTCTTTTGAGCAGGTCATTACAGCCATGGACAAGGGCAAAACAGTACATACTGCCTATTTTGACCTACCAAAGGCATCTGACACAATAATGCACTGTGGTATTATAGACAAACTCACCAATTTAGGCATAAATCTCTAGGTCAAACCAAACGACCATCACAGATCCAAAAAGAATTTTCTTGCAATACCGAGGGCGTTGTGTATATATTAAAATGCCACTGCAGCTTGTTTTATGTGGGAGAAAGTCTGAGGTCCCTCAAAATTAGGTTGCAGGACCATGTCCGGGACATTAGAAATGTTAAGAGTAGAAAGTCCCCTGGGTATTCATTTTCAAAAACTTCACCATAGTAACCCTTTCTTGTTGAAAGGTCGTATATTGAAACAAATATATGTGGTGATGGGGGAACATGGTGATTTTAAAGATAAAGAAACTGCTGTATAAAGAAACCCTGTATATACTTAAGTATGATACACGGACACCTAGGGGTTAGTGAGTGCATTTGGAAATGCATGATCTAATAAGGTTGTCAATTGTTTTATTAACGAGTGCTCAATTGTTTCGGTGTTTTATTGATGGGTGTATTTAAAGATGCTTCTTTGTGTTTTTACTCTTGAAGGCAGTTTTGCCAAGGAGCTAGAGGTGAATAAACCCAATTTCTTAGATCTGTGGTGGTTTTGTTTTGGTGTTCTGTTTTTGTATTTCCAGTGTTTTTTTATTGCTTCTTGATGGCCACTGATCCTTTGAGTAATTTACCAAGCTTATTCCAAGATGAGGGTTTAGAAGGCTCACAAAGTACTATGGAACACTATATAGTGCACACAGAAGGACGGACTAATAGACCAAATGAAGCTCCTGCTAAAAGTTGGGATAGACATGTGGAGGAAAGAAACCATAGAGCTAATAATCCTCTCTCCATGGTCGGTGCATCTGCTACGGTTTCTGTTGAGCTTCAGGACATTTGTACCAAGTTGGAAAATGTTTTGCTTAAGGAAAGAAATTGTACATTTTAACACTATGCATCTTAAAGGATACCTGGAATTAGACATTACACCCAGGGGCTTACAGACTTTTTAAAGCCCATGTACACTGTTTGATTTAAACGAGGACTACGATAAAAATTTTAAGGCATGGAGGATAGTGGCTGCACATCTGTTTAACTGAGTGACAACATTTTGATACAAAGAGATCAGCTAAAACAAAAAAAAGAATGAAGGAAGAAGCACTTAAAATCTGTGCAGAACTGCATCAACAGGTTAGCCCCACATACAAACAAACAAATCCAAACTGCAACTCAGGAAACAAACAAAGGCTCAGGGACACAGTCTCCAAAGCGGAAAAAAAGTAAAAACAGGTTTATTACTTTACAACTAAACAGTATGATACAAAAATAAATGGTCAAGCGCTTTTCGTCTTAATTTAGAAGTCTTCAGACCTTCTTCAGGTTAGCCCCACATGACTGAGTCAGATTTGATTGACAGGAAGAACAGTTAAACATGATTTGCATGACTATGGGAACATAAATCTGAGGGCAATACATCATCATGTTCAAAGGAAGGTTTTAAAAGATTTTTCGTTTTTCGTGGTTTCATTTGTTTCCTCAGAAGATCCACTCAGTCAGCGTAGTTGTGACATTGCTAGGGGAATTTTTCCACAGTTACCGATGGCTCAGAACCCCTCAGCCTTGAACAAAAGTTTTCAGAAAGATGGAACTGTTGAACATCCTCCACCAAACCGAAGAAAAAGAGACAGAAATGTCTGAGGACAAATTAATGGTTGGGAAGGGAAACTTAACGGATGTAAAAAAATGAAATGTCACCAATGCTTATAAGGCTAAATCGTTGGTATTTAATTTATCAGGATGTGAAATGTCTGATGTATGCTTGTCTGTTTTGAATTTGGGCTTGAAATTTGTGCCCAGAGTGTTATCGTATTTTTATGTTTTTAAATGTGTGTTGTTCAGATTAGCTAGGAAATTGCATTTAAAATGTTTAACGAACAACATGGTGAATGTGATATGAATGATTTGAATGAGAGTATAGACACTTATGTACTTCTGATGAATGTAATTTGCTGGTTGAAGAAAGCAATGCTTATTGCAAGTTAGACACTACTAATGTTAAATGTAATATCACGCTTGTTTATACCTCCTTTTAGTAATGCAGATATACAGAGCTTTATACCTCCTTTTAGTAATGCAGGTATACAGAGCTTTATTACAGCTTTCACACATGCTGCTGAAAATGTTTTTTTGATTTTAACAAGTCTAAGCATTCAATTACATATAATCTTACCAAGGAACAGTGGAAAGTTTTGAATGTTTTAAAAAATTAGAGAATTAGTAATAAAACCTGCTGATAAGGGGAACAAAATCATATTAAAATCATAAGCAATATGTTGAAATGGGTTACAAACATTCGAATTATGGGTTTGTTTACGAAAAATGTGATGTTATTAAGTATAATGATGCTGTTAAAAAATATGTATCGTTATTGAATAATTGGGTAAGTTTAGGTTATTTTTCAAAACCAGATGTGGAGAAAAAAATTAAAATATAAAAGGGTGTCAAACAGCAACATTCTATTGTCTTCCTAAGATACACAAGGGAATAGAAAATCTTTATGGATGTCCTACAGTATCTGCCCAAACCTAGGGGGTTTTCTATATGAATATTTAATGCTGGAAGTACATAAAATTTCATCATATATTACGGACACACAGGACTTTTTGGAGAAGATCAATGAATTCAAGCACAGTGATAACATGTTCTGGTTAGTTATGGATGTTAAAAGTTTATACGCCAATATACTGCACCAACATGGTGTACAAGTGGTTTTATTATTTCTGCATGACAATCCTAGGTCAAATTATGTTACAGTTTTTAATGTTTTGTCTTAAAAATAATTTTATTTACATTTAATGCTGAATTGTTTCATCAGATTCAGGGGACAGCCATGGAGGCTCCCTTTGCCATGTATGCAAACATCACTATGGGCTTTTTCTGCAGGCTGATTTGAGAACAAGATCTTTGTCCATGTATGATAAAAAATTTACTACAACAGATCTTGGAGAAGCAGCAGGTGAGGAAGGTACAGGCTTTCTATGGCTCTAGCAGCCCTTTCTATGCCACTGGATAAGCCTTCTTTTAAGTCTAAGATTTCAGGAAGCCAATAATTTAAGAATAAAATCATGTCCTCACCTTCAGACCTTTCTGGAAGACCAAATATTCTGATGTTTGTTCATCTTCCCTGTTCTCTAGAACACCAATTTTGTTGACTAGCCAGTTGTTTTGCTGCAAGAGAAATTCAATGTGATTTTCCTCTTCTTTTAATCTCTCATCTGTGTCACAGAGAGAAGTTTCAATGTCTAATTTTTTTTTGTTTGCTGCTGTTGTAATAATTCCTTGAGGACATCAGTTTTTGACTATTTTCTCCAAGATTTTCAAGATGGTCTTTAAATCCATCCATTTTCAAAGATAGCTCTTGTAATGTGGAAGACATTAACTGGATTTTTTCCTCAAAATGATAGAGTGAGAGTTCTTTGAGCTGCTCATATTCACAAAGTAATAATAATAATCTCCAAATTGGTTTGACAGGAAAATATTGACGAAATGCTATCCAAGTTGGTATGTTGTTAAAGCAAGAGTTTATCAATTGTTTTTAGTTCATGAAAATAATTATTCCCCGTTTTTTGGCTGTTTTTGTGGAGCTCTGAAAAAGTGCTGCTATCAGTTGGCCATCTAGGATCCGCCCTACAAGACAGATTCAGAACAATAGATTTGGCTTTAGATTTGATACTTTCTTGACTTGGACCTAGAAAGTCTGAATGATGATATAATTCTTTCATCAGTACATAGGAAAGGGGATTTTTTTTTTTTTTGCATGGTTCAGTTGCAATCCTCCCCATCTCATTTCCACACTACCTTATGGAGAATTTGTTCATTTAGCTAAATTATGTAATCAAGAATTAGAAGTTATGTACTCACCATAACGTTCCATCTGAGAGGTGTTTGTTTTGTCTGCTGCCTGGGGTTATGGATCCGGCATCGATCGGATCCACTGCATGGTTTTTCCAGCTATGCGGCTCAGCCTCTCAGCCCCTCCCCTTCCGTTTCTGCCCTCTCTACCCTCATGACCTCAGATCGAAGTTTGTTGGCAACAATAATACCCCAAAAAAGGAAACAAGGAATATGCAGGGAAAGGGGGGGGCGAGGGGATAGGGACAATGAACAGACAAAGCAGACAATAATGGGTACACCTGGCTCAGATGGAAAATCTATTCATGGTCTGCAACAGATAGATTCAAAAGTAGGACTGAAATTTGAGATGCAACCTGTGGACAGAGCCCCAGCACTGGATTGAGAAGGCAAGGATGAGCCAAGGATATTCCGCAGCTAGCTTAGATGCAAGATCCCTAGATGCATGATAAGCTTATGATTGAACTTAAAGGCTATGAGATGAAGCCTGGCCCTGCTCGGCTGCGCTGATCACTGCCGATCTAATACTGACCAGCTCCTGCGGTTGAATACCTTCCGTACCGACCTCTCCTGCCAATGGGCAGCTTCACCAGCCGTGCGGCCTTCCGAAGCTTGACAAGCCAATAAAATGCACTATGAAATCCAAACAACAATTGAATTTGGCAAATAAATGCCTGTGCGGAATTTTTAAAGGAAATAAGCAGAACATCGGAGAGTAATGACCAGCTGTGCATCTAGGTTGAATGTAGCTTCAAGTCTGAATTGAACATCTATTGAGGGTAGCTTATAGGAGTTTAATGATTTGAGGAAGTAAGGAAAAAGTTTATTTGATGGATTGATTCCGGCTTGCTTTTTAAGCGAGGAGGGGAAGGTTGGTCCTGGTAGAGGTCCTAGCTGATAAAGCTTGAAGTTCAGAACTCTCTTAAGGAGGTTTAGCTGATAAAAAAGGCTGTCTCAGAGGACAAGAAGCTGAATCCATGGCCTGTGGGAAGGCTCCGAGGTAGGAGTGCCATCTGAGACTGTAGGAAGGAAGAAAGGTCCTAAGAAGGGACTGCTTAGGGGCCTGTAGGACCAAAGAAATTTAAGAAATAGGAAGAAATTGTTTTATAGAAACCTGGCGTACATATGCTTTGACAAGAAATATTTTTACAAGGGATTAGAGACATAAGCCAGTTGAACTTTGACTGTGGAACTGCTGTGAGAAATTTCCGCCAGTTGAAGAGAATCAAGAACTGAAGGCGAGAAGGTTAAAAGAGAGGAGTTAGAAAGCTGCCCACGCTTCACACTGAAAAACGTTTTTTTTGGCCTTGCCGGGCCCTACGTTACAGATGAACGCTGGAGCCACCTTACGCAACCTTTCTAGGCGGAATGCTTTATGAGCCGCCACCAGGATAGATGGGAGCAGCCAAAAACAATGAGTCCTTATCAAGAGTGGTCATGGTAGGAGGATGGATGGGATATCAGATCCCGAATGGGATATAGATCAAGGAGGATTCACCGAATCAGACCTTAGAAACCAAGAACTTCCGCTTTCAGAGCACCGAGGAGAGAATGTGGAAGGGGAACCAGAGAGAATCCAGGCGTCTCTTGGAGCACCAGAGGATTAGGTGAGACCCATACGCATGGCTGGTTGAAGCATGCACAGGAAGCAGAGTCTTGTGGTGGATAGGCATACAGAGATGAAAGTGGCCAAGCATGCACCACAGCTGAGTTCTTGGGGGGTACCAAAAGGAGGTAATAGAGCCTTCAAACTGTCGCACTACTGACCTGAGAGACTAGCGTAAGACGATGAAGGGGTTCTGAGATGCTTAATATGCCCCATCCCCACAATTGAGAGACCACTCGTAAGGGGAGGATGGTGCGAGGATTAGAAAGCGGCTAGGATGTTGACCGACCGAATGTGCTACATTAGAAAGTTTATTGCGGCTCCCAACCATTCTCAAACTCTCACATGATGTCGACTAAGAGGGTAAGACCTTTCCTCTTGGAAGCCATTGATGTACAAGGCAACGCTAATGTTGTCCGATTCAATCGCAATTGTTCCCAAGGGAACTAAGTCCCTGAAGTTAGCATTAAGGTGAGCCACCAAGCTCACGGCAGAACCCGTTCCTGCGCGTCCGTCTCTGAATCGCTCCAGGGCCTTTGGATGGCTGCCCCAGTGCTCCCCCGGAGAGGAGGGAGGCGTCCGTGGGTCACCGCCGGTGGGGGAGTGGGGGGGAGTGGAGCACAAGGAGGGCAAGGCAGGAGATCCCCGGGAGAGGGAGCCACCACAGGGCCCTGCTTTTGAAAAGCCTTGCTGATCGCTATGGGATGGATCATGGGGGAGAGCAAGGTATGACCACTACTCTAGAACCAGTCTTGAGTAGAAATAAGCACCAAGCTTTGCCAAGTAGAACTAGAACTCTGTGGGTTAGGAGGAAGACTTTTGTATTTGACCCAGCCCGCTGCCTGGCCCCAGGAACTGAAAGAGTTGTGCGCAGCCTAGCTGCAGATTTGTAACCTGTCCGGAAGTCAGGAAGGAGAGAAACGCCATTGTGTCTAGCCTGGTTGAGCTAAAAGGAGAGAGCTGTGGTCGTCAGGTCAGACAAGTAGGATTGTGATGCCCAGAAAGCAGGCAGGCAGGGGGAAAGGAGTTCCCCGCCAAGGCGAGTAGAGCCTTGTGTGGAGTGCAAGCCAGGATGTGAAGTCACCCAGACCTCGCACCCTGGAAGCCCCAGGTGGGGCCACACTGCCCCAGGATTGGCCAATCAGCTGGGGCTGAAGAAAGACCAAAGGGTCCAGTGATTTTCTGAGAAGGGGTAGCCGATTGGGAGAAACCTCCTCGAATTTTTGTCCATCAGGATGTGGTCAAGAGCGCTGATCCGATCTGGAGTCACCCAGTGATTTTTTGGCAGAAGGGAGAATAGGAGGAAGAGTGACCCGATCTGAATTTTTCTTTGGGTGGAGCGCTATTTCTTTCCGAGATGGCCAATTTGATGCACCTAGTTGCCCCCTTCTTTTTGATGATGGCGACTTTCTGAGTGCAACCCTGATCCCGGGATCTGGTCTGTGAACGGGTTTGATGGCTCCTTTCGAGGGCAGACACACTTCGTTAAAGCTGCCAGCCTGCTGACGAACGCCCTCGCCTCCCGAGGGAGAGAGCCTTTGGCAACTGCCGAAGGGAACTGCCCCTTCCCCTGGATATGAGAGGGAGAACCCAGGAGGTCCTCCTTCTACCCTGCCCTCGGGTCCTGGTGCCCGGCCCACTGCCTCCAGAGTAGAGGAGCCCGGGCAACCCTCAGGCTAAGCGGAAGTTCTGACAGACAAGGTCAGAATAGGCCTGTTTCTGGGAGCCCTTCTGACTCAGGGCGGCGAGCAGGCTCGGGTCCTGCCACGGAAGGACTCTTCTTCCCGGAGAGCTCTGGGACTGCTGGGCCGCCGAACCGAACCACATGATCCTCTGACCCAGCTGGCCTTTGTGAACGAAGCAGGCGTGACGCAAGCGATTCACGGCAGAAAGATACAAGCTGCTAGCCGCCTGGGTCAGCGCTGCCCGCGAACGTTGAAGGCCTGACCTAACAGAACCATCAAAGGGAGTAGCCGCATCGACGCTCCTGTCCGCTCTTCGGGATGCCAGCACGGCGCCAATAAGAACTCCCAGTGACCAGTCAACATCCCACTCTCAGCGGCGCCCGCTGCATGTGGAAATGTACGACAGATCCGTTTCAAACGTCTGCCAGAGTGGCCGTCGGTTTAGTGCAGGGACTGAGGACCAATAAAAGTGACTTCGGGGGGATCAGCCTCTAACAGGTCAAGATCCGAGGCATCCCCACTAACATAGGCGGATAGTTCAGCGCTAAGGGTCCTATCCGGGGTGGACTGAGGAACATCCGCTTCAAGCGGTCCACCATCCTGCCTCAGGGCAGGTCCACCAGGGACTGAGGGGTGGAGGGCAGCTATGTAGACCCTTTGTGGCCGCTGCGGGATGGCATCTACCTGGTCCGACACAGACCCAATGGACAGTGAGGGAGCCTTCCACTTCCTCAAGTATCCGTCTTTTGGGAATAGAGAGGAGCACGGTGTCCCCCTTTTCCAGCCCTGGTGGTAATAAGACTCCGAGGGGTCGGGCAGGTGGACACCAACAGGTAGACGGGCTTCCTTTCGAATGCCTCCAAGACAAGTCAATCGTCCCCGGGGAGAGCCTTGGCAGACCAGGCCCTCCCTCGGAGTATTTAAGACGGTGGAAAAGGAGCCAGCAACAGAGCGCTGGGGCCCTCTTCCCTCCCGGGCGTCAGGATCTCTCTGAGAGACCTCCACTACATCAAAGCCTCTTGGGGCCAAGAGCAGGCAGGAAGGGGGCTCCGGCTCCGGCGCAGCGGACCAGTCGCAGCAGCAATGCCCATAGGAGCAACTTGGGGACAGTGCGAACGGGCTGGTCCCCGGAGCCGATGGTGGATCAAGGGCCCAGCCTGATCCAGAGCGCGGGACGGAGCCGATCAACACTCGGTGGGTCCGGGGACCTCCGCAGAGCTCTCTCCACTCCATCAAAAGCCGGGCGGGAGCCGGGTGCCAGCGCTCCGAGGAGGCTTCGGCTCCCCTCCGAAAGGCGGATCGGGAGCCGGCGCTGGGACCGAGGCCGGCGATGCGCGCCCGACGCAGACGGCACCTGGGAGCACTCGATCAAGCTCCCGGGCGACAGCACCAGCTCGCGAGATCGGGTCTGGTCAAGACAGGGCAGGGTCGGATCCGCTCGGGGCTGGCCCGCCGACCCACCCTCCTCGGGGGGCTCGCCCAGCGTTCAACCCGGATATGGGTCGGAGAAGGAGCAATAGGCTTCCGTTGGGAGAAGAGCCCCGAAGGGAGGGGGAGGCAAGAGCACCTCATCTGCATCTGGGCCCGATGAACCTTCCTCAGCCGTCCAGGAGAGCACGCAGCATCCTGGGCGGGTAGATCTGAAGAGGCTTCCGAGGTAGCCTGGAGGAAAGCAACTTAGCCTCGGGACGCCGGCCTGGGGGCGGGGCAAGCCACCGGAGGTGAAGCCCACTCAGGGGGTCGGAGCCCGGAAGCAGGAGACTAACCTATAGCGGGAGCTCAGGGCAGCCTGGGCGCTGGCGGGCCGAACAGAGGTGGGAGTCCGCCGCTGTGGTGCTTCCCCAGACCAGCCGGGTAACCGAGGTGGCTACTCCTCTCCAGAAGAGTGCGAGTGGCCAGCCCAGGAGCAGGAGGGGTGCCACAGGGGAACCGGTGGTAGCCACTCTAGCTGGATGTAAGAGGCCGGCAATGTTGTCTGGAGTGTAAGTCACCCGCCAAGACCACAAAAGAATTACGAACCGCCAGGGAGAACATAAAATTACTTAAAAAAACTCTCAGATGGTCAAAATTCTTATAAGAGACAGAAAACCGAGTAAATCCCAGTCAAGACTCAAAACACACACTGAAAGGCTTAAGAAAAATAGATTATTAAATTCACTTAATAATCTAAAATTCACCAAAGCCTGCAAAACCAGATTAAAATAAAAGGAAACAGGATCTCACATTATACATGAGGGAAAGCGAGGGAGAACAAGATTTCTCCCAAGACGTCTCTTATACAGTTCAAGTGTTCATCAATAGAGAATATAAGGAAAATATTATACTGAAATTACAAAAAGTTTTAGCTAAACATAAAATTAAGGGTAAAAAAAAAATAAAGAAGGGAATAAGGTAATTAATGAACAGAATTTTCAGTTTAATAGTCATACATTTGATATATATACAGAAGGGATGCCCAAGATAATGAAACTACTGAGAAAATGTATTTTGTTACAATGTAAGTGGGTTACACTCTGCTAAGGATATAGCAGCCGGCCAGCTTCCAAAGCTTCAGGGCACTTTCCACATCACGCTTGTGCACCAAAACCATCAGAGCTTTACTGCTGCTGAGAAGGGATTTCCTCTAAGGCTTTTGAGGATTGACTGTTGGCTTGTGCTGCTCCTTTACTGATTAGAATAGTTCCCTTTTGGGGGGGAAAAAACATTTTCTATTCCATTTTCTAATTGTGTTTCATCACTTTTTTCTTCAGAAAAGTTACTTTAAAGCTAATGGACTATCACAATATAGTATTTTTAAACGTGACTGCTGTTTTTTTCCTGTCTGCTTAAAAGTTGTTTAAAATGGGTGAAAAATGTTTTCCTGTGGAGAATTTTGTGTTATTTTATGTCTTGGGGGCTGGCAAAGTGCTTTTTACTGTGTCTTTTCTGTGAAAAAATTGACTTTTTTTATTGGAATTTGTCACCAGTCTTCCCCAGGAAAGAGGCACTATTATTTTCTACTTGATCATGGAACAAACTACCAGTCCAGTGGTCGGTCCTTTTTTCAAACCACTAAAAGAAAAAAGTTAAAGCAAACAACCTTTGCCACCACAGCAGGCAAACAGGCCAGCAGTTTGCCTCAGCCACAAGTGGGTGACTCTAGTGTGGCCATTTGTTGTACATCAGACCAATAGTCTTTTACCCTGGATCCCCCTGGTGAAGCACCTATAGCCAAGTGTGGACCAGGAGTTGGCCACATCCTCTCTGGCTGTTGAGATCCCCTTCAGTGGGTAAGGGAGAGCCACTCTTGTTGGTCCCGAGAGAGGCAACATGAAGGCTTCCTTTTTGCGTCAGAATGTTGTGCCCATCCCTGGGGAAGCAGTGGCTGCCCTTAGTAACTGTTGGCCCCAAAAAATGAAAACCAAGCATGTATCTACGCCTTCTCAAAATTTCCTTAGACAGGAGTAGTTTACTGGTCTGGCTTGCGGTTTAGGCTATTGATCCTTCTTGTAAAGTAGTTTCTGGTAAAAGAAAAAGGGGATCTCTCTTTTTCCTGAAAAGATTCAAGATTGTGAATCTAAACTGGAAGATGAAGGGAGAGATACAAGATTTTCTCCTCAAAATCGGATTCAGACGTAGGAGCACTCCATTTCTGATTTTCTCTGTAAGGTTTTCTCCCTCTCTGAGGCTATTTTACTAGAATGTGCCAGTGGTTTTAAGTGGGAGAACACCGAGGATCATAGAAGGTTACTAGGCTAATGGCCTTAGAGCCTTTTTCAGCCTAGCCATTCATTCCTCAATTTTCCCAATTACCAATACCCATGGGCTAGAATGACTTTGGTATATACCTGTGACTCAGGGCACCAACAAACTGCTCCTATCCATAACGGCCACAGGTGATAAGCCAGGGATGAATTTACGACTTTCAATCCATTGGTCACAATTACATTTGAATGGGCTTAAGGAGGAGTTCTATTTCACATTAATGGGGAGTCCATTCCAAAAAAGGGATCATGCATCCCTCCAACATGTTTTGTTTGTGTCACAAAGTTCAGATCTTTAGATAATTGTTTTGTGAATGTGTAGCATATCTCAGGGGTGGATCGTACAATGCCTCTTGTAGGATAGGCACAGCTTGCCCCTTTGTAGTCTGTAAGAGACAGAGTACAGAAACAGGGTTTCGAGTCAGTCCACATAAGACATATTAATTTACACACTGAATTCTTTTAATGAGGAACCTCTGTGACCACTCCGGTTGTTACAAACGTCTGGTCAAGTACATGCTGCTGCACTCTGCCCCGATTAGACCAATAATATAGTGGAACTATGATCTCCTTAGATCTGGATGTCATGCCCTTATTTATAAGTTTGCCATGTAGATGGACTTTATCACTATCACGGACATACAGTGATCAAAGTTCAGGTTACTGTCAACCTAAGTTCCCAAGTCCCTTACCACTGGGCCTATTCTTGGGAGAGTGTTATAATTTACAGGAGTAGTCCCAAAGGACATAATTATGCATTTTTTGCATTGAGTTTTAGGCCATGGTTCTGGCACCAGTTATTTGTCAGTGTCAGACATTCCTGGAGAATATCTATGTCTTTGGGGGGATTCAGTGATTGCACCCAGCTTGCAGTCTTCAACAGATTTGGTCAGCCGCAAGGCCCACTACATTTGCCACGACTTCAGAGAAGTATATTCCAAACAGCAGAGGTCCCAGTACTGAGCCCTGTGGGACACCACTAGTAACAGACCTCTTGGTGGAGATGAATTCCCCCACCCTAACTTCTAGTGTCCTATCTGTAAGCCACTGGGATAACCATTCGATGACTTAAAGGTTTATCAAAAAACACTGGAAATATGAAATAGAGCACCAAAACAAAACGACCACCACTAATCCAAGAAATTGATTCATTCACCTGTAGCACCTCGCAAAAATGCCTTCAAGGACTAAAAACACTTGCAAAGAATACATCTTTAAAGACACCCATCAATCAAACCCTTAAAACAATCAAGCACTCATTAATAAAACAATTACAAGCTTATTAGATCATGCATTTCCAGTTGCACTCTATTTAACCCCTTAGGTATCAGTGTATCATACTTGAGTATATACAGGGTTTCTTTATACAGTAGCTCATCTTTAAAATCACCATGTTCCCCCATCCCCACATGCATTTATTCCAATATACAACTTTTCAACAAGTAAGGGTTAGTATGGTGAAATTTTTGAAAATGTATACCCAAAGGGACTTTCTACTCATTTCCAATGTCCCTGACATGCTCCTGCAACCTAATTGTGAAGGACCTCAAACTTTCTCCCACATAAAACAAGTTGCAAGGGGATTTTAACATATACACAATGCCCTCGGTTTTGCAACAAAATTCATCCTTGGGATCAAATTTTAACCACTTATTCTAACAACTCTATTAACAAAACATTCACACACAGAACATCTATTGCACTTATAAGTACCTGACTTGGGAGAAGGTTGTTAAACCAATTTACAGGGGAACAAATTTACTATGTACTATTATATCTGCTAAATTATACCCCTCTTATAAAAAAATACAGGGAAAATGTTTTACAAAGCCATATAACTATTTATCCTTAAACAAAATTGGCCAATAAAATCTCAATAAAGCATTCAGTTGTTCACTTAATATATTATACACTGCAAATTGTTGTAACTAAGAAAATTTTTTTTTTGACCTATGATAAAGGATCAGAATTGCCTTGATATAGTAAGGCCTTGCTGAGTTTAATTCTGGTGGCTGTAAAAAAAAAAAAAGCAATTACCAGACAACAAAATTCAAAGTCTAAGCCAACTGTACTAGTAGTAGTGAATAAGGTAACAGATAAAACAAATGTAAGTGGATCTTTACAAAAGGGTATGAAAAAGTGCAGAGAAAAAAATGGGAATTGTGGGAGCAACCACACAGAATAATGTTTTGGAGGAGGAATGAGGTTTAAGGGAAGGCAGGAATCGAGTAGTCTTTGTCATGTTTGATTGACAATGACTGGATATGGAGTGATGTACAATGTTTGCAACTGAAAATATGTCAATGCGGTTTGCTTTGTTTTCATTTACATAAATGTATGACTGCCTAGGTCACAAGTGATAATTTAATAAGGCCTACTCATGTTACAACGCAGGTTGACAGCTTTGAAGAGAGTGCTTCTATCATTAACAGCGTTTCTCAAGTTGAGAAAATCTAGTACAACAAGAGTCTTTTTCAAAGCTCAAAATGAAAGACAGATCTAGCAAGAGTCTGTACAAAAAGAAAAAAAAAATAGTGAAAGACTTTAATCTGGGCAGCCAGGATAGCCTAGCCCTTTGATGCTCTTAGGAAATGGTGAAGTGTTTCAAGCTGGGAAATGTGCTTGGAAAGGTACATACCATTCAGAGCAATACAGTCAATTATCAGCCTAAAGGAAAGAACACATAGGGACCAAGACCTCCCTGGATATTGAGGATATACATTTCATAATTAAATGGCAAAAAAAAAAAAAATAATTTCCTTAATGTAACAGATACGGTCAAAAGACAGTTAAATCTAGGCGCTTGCATCATTGGTTATCAACCTTAAACAGGGTTCAATTTAGGCTACAATCCATGAGAAAGATAAGCCTCCAAAAATGCTATTTTAAATATATACATATATATATATATATATATATATATATATATATATATATATATATATATATATATATACACACACACACACACACACACACACACACACACACACACACACGGATGCATGTCAGAAGACCAACTTTTCAGAAAGTCAAACTTCTTATGGTAGCAAACATATGATTGACTTTCTGAAAACTCAAAAAAGACAACTTTTTTTGCAGGGAGTAAGCCCCCAGGCACACCCCCCCCCCCCTGCATATTAGAGGCTATAATCAGAATACCACCAGGTACTCTACAACAAAAAGAAAAAAAAAAGAAAAAAAAAAAAAAATGCTTTTTTCCCCACTTTCTGAAAGTTAAGAAAGTTCAGTTACAGATTTGCTGTTCTGAACTGTTTGGAAGTTTCTAGAAGGCCAGTGCTTGCTTGGGCTAAAGGGAAGTCTCTGTGTTCACCAGTGGGAGTGGTTAACACTGAACAGCCTGCCTGTCCCTGGAGGAGTGGTTACTACCTAGAAGCTGTAGTTTTATTGGCCATTTTGGGTCAATTCTAAACTCCTTGATCTCTCTCTCAAAACCCTACAACTCTCTTTTTGCGTGGTTTTGTGCACTGAGCAGCGCCGCCTAAACATGTTTAAAGTATTCCAGGCTCCACAAAGTCTGCTCTTCACTTTTCCCTTAGAACTGAAAGTAATCACTCTATTCTCTTTCTAAAGCCCTGCACTTGCTCAGCTCTTATAAAGGAAACACTAACTAACTAAAGCACTACACCCTCCTTGACTTCTCATAAGTATTAGGCTCCCGATTGGTCCTTCCTGATAAAGTGAAAAATCAGTTCTGATCAAGTGAAAAATCAGTTCCCTTCACTAATCTGATCAGTAAAAAAACAGTTCCCTATACTAATCTGGTATGTCCAAGGGTCAGTCTCAAGGTTACTCTCCAGTCCAGCTGGTGAATCTGGGAATTTTGAGGCAATGTCACAATTGCCTTATGTACACAGACAACCCTCTCCTCCTTCCAACAAACTCTAATACATGTGAGAGATGCAGTTATACAGCCAAACTGGAGGCAGAGCTCTCTCAACCCAAGACTGGCACAGTCAGTCAGGAAGAAAAGGTAACCACCCACACCACAAATCCAGTCTCACACAGACCTATTGCATCTGCATACCCAACACATAAACACACTCTGAGGCTCTAAATAAAAATCTGCCTAAACAGCAAAGACCTCCTAAGCAGATATCCAAGCAACAGCCACCCCTCAACAATACCCACGAATCACATATCTCACAAAATCAGTGTGCCTCACACTCACAGCCCTTAAGGCCAAACAACACACCAAATACACTGGTTATAGGAGACTCTATTTTCCGGCACACTGACGTCCCGCTCACCAGACTGAACAAGGAGAAGGTCACTGTAAGCTGCCTGTCGGGTGCCAGGATCCACCACATAACGCAAGCACTCAGGTCACTCCAAAGCAAGTACAAGTATGACTCCGTCATTGTCCATGCTGGTGTGAAGGACCCGAGTCGTACCTCCCTGGATTACATGAAGAGAGACATAGAGGAGCTCTCTGACCATGTAGCCCAGGCTGGTATGACCCCTACCTTGAGTAGCATCTTGCCCTCACCAAGAATGATGCCACAGTATAAAGACAAAATGATCAGTTTCAACAATTGGCTAAAGTTTTGGTGTCATTCAAAGGGGATCCAGTGTCTGTCAGCCTGGGATGACATGCTCGACAAGCCACGTTGCTTCGCTAGGGACAGCTTGCACCTGTCACACTTAGGCTTTCGTATACTGGCCAAGGCTCTTGCCACCCCCATAGTGCCTTTTTTAGGCAAGGCTCAAAGGACAAACCCACCTCCATAGACAACCCAAGGATAAAAAAACAAAAAGGTAATGCTACTCAATGCCAGAAGTCTAAACCTCAAGATGCACGCACTCGAGGCTCTCCTCAGTATTGAGAAAATAGATGTCTGTGCAGTAACAGAAACCTGGTTCAAGGCTCCTGAGAGCACCCCAGCACTACCAGGTTATAACTCATACCATGCTTCGCCCCAAAACTCGGACCCAAGCACAAAAGGAGGGGGAGTATCTATATTCATCAAAGATACCTACACCTCCAGGTTAGTGGCACTGCACGAAGCATCGGAAACCATCCATGTGCAATTAACAGCGGGCAAAACACTACACAACACCCTCTCTATTACAGGAACCCCACTTGGCATTCCTGAGAACACTGGAGAATATGAAGGTCTCTCCAAACACTATGTTATTGGGCGACTTCAACTACCCAAACATTGACTGGGAAAACTACAAGCCCAAACACCCTTGCCCAACGGTTCCTTGAATTTATAAACTCCAACGCAATGGAACAACTGGTCACCACTCCCACAAGAGGGAACATATTGGACCTGGTCATCACCAACATGGGGACTCTATGTTCCACACCAGAGGTAAACCCCTCATTGGTAAGATCAGACCATAAACAAATTTCCCTGGACATCCATATCCCGTCCCCACCCCCAGCCAAGGAAATCACTGTAAAGAATTTCTCAAAAGCCAACTTTGCACTTCTCAAGACTGAGGTGGCATCCTTCAAAGCCCCTGGGCCAGAGGATAATACAGCCCAATCCGCAGAATCCTTTACAAATGCATTCTATGAGCACCTGCAGGAATGCATGGATCGTGCTATCCCAAATAAAACCAAGACTCACTCCTCCAAAAACAGGAGACCGGTCTGGTGGACCCCAGCCATAAATAAGCTATACAACTGAAGGAGGAAGATACTACATGACAGAGCAAAATCCCAAAAAGGGAAGGCATCTCTGATCAGTATTAGCAAGAAACTTTGATCCCTCATAAAATCATCAAAGGATAGTTTCGAAAGAAAAATTGCCCTAGACACTAAAGATAATCACAAGGCCTTCTTTAGTTATGTCAGGAACATGGGCGGAATCTCCCAGATATGCTCTGAATTGTTGCATAACGGTACAAAATATACTGAACCTACAGACATAGCCAACATCCTGGCAGACAGATTCATCGCAAACTTCTCCCCCCAAAGGAGCAAATGCCTATCCCAACTGAATGTAACCTCCCTGACATCACAGATGCACAGGTGAAAGCTGCCCTCTCCAAAGCAAAAAACACAGCATCTATGGGACCGGACGGTGTCCCAGGCTGTGTCTTACACGAGCTCCAAGAAGAACTGAACCCTCACATTAAGTCACTGTTCAAACTTAGCCTTACTACAGGATATGTACCCAAAGAATGGCGTACAGCTACAGTGGTCCCACTCCACAAAAGGTGGTGCCACAACGGACCCCGGAAACTATCGCCCCATAAGCCTGACTAGTCTGGTCTGTAAAGCTATGGAGCGTATTATCATGGAACTCATAAACAAAGACATTGGGAGCCTCCAGACACTGGACCCTACCCAATTTGGCTTTGTTAAGGGCAGATCTTGCCTCTTAAACCTAGTTGATTTATTTGAAACAGTTACCAAAGCCATAGATGAGGGAAAGGTAGTCCACACAGCCTACCTGGACCTCGCAAAAGCCTTCGACACAATACCCCACTCGGGCATCATAAATAAGCTTACCAGCTTAAATATCAACCCCTATATCACAAGATGGGTTGCAAACTGGCTCAGAGATGGAACCCACATGGTCAGAATCGCAGGTTCCATGTCCGTATCCAAACCAGTTACAAGTGGCATCCCACAGGGCTCAGTTCTGGGACCTCTCTTGTTCGGTATATACTTCTCTGAGGTTCAGGCTAACACGGGGGGGATTATGGCTGACAAAGTTCGCAGATGACTGCAAACTGGGGGGCATAATCGAATCTCCAGCTGACACAAGCATCCTCCAAAAGGGGCTCACAGAGACGGATGCTTGGTGCCAGAACCACGGCCTCAAGCTAAATGCTAAAAAGTGCATAGTCATCCCCTTTGGGAAAAACAAGCTGCCCACAAATTACCACATAGGTGGTAATCCATTAAGTACGGAAGAAGTAATTAGAGATTTGGGGACCAACGTAGATAGTAATCTCTCCTTTGATAATCACGTTGCCAAAGTGGTTAGAAAGACCTTCTATATAGCCCACCTTATCACGAAAGGGTTCACATCTAGATCAAGAGAGGTCATTGTGCCCCTCTACTCGTCACCATCAGGCCCATAATTGAATACAATGCCCTTTTGGGATGTACCTTACCTGACACCTGCAGCAACTGGAGAGACCCCAAAAGTACCTCACCAAGAGGATCATGGGCTACAAACCGATGTCCTATGCAGCTCGACTAAAGAAACTCCAGCTCTACTCAGTTGCTTACCGCCTACTCAGAGGCGATCTATGCCTGACGACAAAGCCATGTCAAACCCAGAATTAATGGACATGCTCCACCTCAAAAAATCCAAGTCCCTTAGAGCTACACGCTCCAGGGACCTAAACCTCAGCACAAAAATAAATAGGACATGCTGGAGGGACAGATTCATTTCCCAGAGGCTCCCTCACTCTGGAATAGAATCCCAATTCATGTTGGACATAGCCCCTCGCTGACCCTCTTCAAGCGAAATCTGGACGCGTGGATGGGAAATCGCAAATTCACCCCTGGGATCTCTTCTGTGTCCCTGCTAGACAGAGGCACAGTAAACTAATCTTAAAAGGGTACCTTCTGTGACCTACTTTACAGAGGCACAGTAGGCTAATCTAATAGGGAGGCGGAAGCCAAATACACTCTGGCTAGGCTTATAAATGCCCTAGGGCAGATAGCCTAGTATCTACCTATGAACCTACGAACTTATGTTCTCTACCACATAGACTTTTACTCTCACCAAAGGGCTAATCAATAATGGCAGCCATTTCGCTGCTACATACAAACCTTGCACATCTGTCTTTAAATCAGAGAACTATATCCAAACAGAAAACCCTAAGAGACTCCACTAGCAACTAATCCATTATTTGAGAAAGTCTCACAAACTCTTATCCAATCACAGAGCCAGTAAACAACCCTTGGAGTAATGTAGGTTTTATTATTAAACCTAGCAAGTTAAACAAATCACATAACCACAGCATCAAGAAGAATTATCCAAAAACAGGCAGGAACCACTCAAAAAAATACAAAAAACTTTGTCTCAAGTTAAGTTAACAAATGGTTGCATGAAAATAATTTTGAATGCCTTAGCAACACTGAGATAAGCAGCACAGACAGAATGACCTCCATCACGGACGTCTCAAAAAAGTCAACCAAATTAAGCAAAATCATACCAACTAGGATCAAGAGTTGGTTAGTTTATGAGAATGACTAAGATGCATCCCATAACTTTACAGATAACACTAGTGAGGCTTACAAGGAAAGGATTTCCAGGACAGTTTCAAGACTGTCCTTATATACAGGTGCCAAAATTGCTATCCTCCAGACTGCAGAAACATACCCTTTAGAAAGGCTGAGGTTAAAAATATTAATGCAGGCTTCAGCAACAGCAGACTTCACGCCAACTACAATACCATTCATGCCCACAAAAACAACTTTCTAAAAATGAACCTAACCATCTCAATGTATTCACACTATTTATCCACTTCTACTGCCTAACTCACAAACTACTCTAAAAAGGACTTCTTTTTCCTCCGTCTTTTGGTTATGCTCTTGCACTGAAGCTGGCATCACTCCGTATATGTAATATTAAACTAACCTCAGTTTACAGAAAATGGACCAACTTTAGAAACATTTGCCACATAGCGCTTAGAGAATTTGCGCAATGAGCATAGCCAAGAATGGGGTGTGCAATTTAGAAAACCAAGCCAGACAAAACCAGCCATGCTATATGCCAACAACTGAATATTGCATAAGCCAATGCGTCAAAAAAAAAAAAACACACAGGGATTCAAAAACATTTAAATGCAGCCACATGCTTGTGTTTAAACATGTTTAGAGCAGACAACGATGTAAGGGGTTGCCACAGCTATTGTAAATGTGCATCTGCAAGAAGCTCTCATAGCTGCCTTTGTAATGTCAACCATTAATGCAGCACAAGTACAATCCCACCCAACCCAAAATACCAGCACATGATTAGAACTTAACAAGCATACCATTACATACCTACTTAATCACTTATGTTTTAAGTACAGAAAATGACACTATTGCATGGCACAATTGTGTTGCTACAGCTTACCCTAACATGGTTGCATACCACCACATCCCAATACACTTGCAACACACCCCTTCAGAGAGCTGCGGGCAATACATTTAGATGCACCGACAGCACTTCTAAGCCTTACAGTAAATAAACAAAAGCCACTCTTGTACTAAGAAGTGTAAAAGGAGCACATAACTTATGTAGCAGCAACCATAAGATAATAAAAAGTGGGATTCAAACAAACAATCTTCCGCAGCATGGTAAGGATCTGTGGATGCCACTGTACTTGTATAGTGCAGATTACACCCTCTGGGTGCAATAAATGTACTACTCAGGTCTCATCTAATTACTGCTTCTGAATCACTCATTTTGTGTCAAGAGCACACCTAATAAACGTTTAATTCTACATTACGCAGTGCATACGCCTAAACACTAGTGGTCAGCTCTACACATGCATGGAAAGAGAGTTATGTCAGGTTTGACAGAACTGTCATCCCATAATTAACCATCTGAAGATGGAGTCACTGTTGAGCAGTTACTCTTAGCAGCCAACAGAGGGATGGAGGACTGCCTTATTTTAAACCTTAAAGTGACAGAGCCATATTAAAAACCTACATTGCACTGTTTTACTATCCATCAGACAAACAGATGCCATCAGGAGACAGCCCAAAACACATGAGAAGTCATTTGGGTGCCATTTACCCACCATTTTTCCTGAGATTTATGAGAGAGACCATTACTCATGGAAAAGGTAAGGGTAATGTTCCTTTTAGAGCACAGATGTGGTATGAGGAGCTATCCAAGATTTTTCTGGGCATCCACCATAAACATTACAACAGCAGGGTCCTGTAGTAGGACTGTACAGGGTCAAAGTGTAAGGATGATGTCTGGAATAGTGCGGTCAGGGTTGTTACCCAGTGCTAGTAGCATCTCACACACGGAGGGGGGGGCTATCAGGGCTGTCACCATTACAGTGACTTGCGAAGCAGCAAGCTTGACCTCCCTGGCTGATAACAGGATGCAATTAAAGCATGGCCACCTCAGTACTGCAAGTGTAACATCATTTATCTTTCCATACATCCTGCCAGTGCATGGCACCATACACCTTTTCATCCTGCTCCATCTCCAGCCCCTGTACATACCAAAAGGAACAAGGAGATTCAACAGGACGGACTACAGTACTTAACTGCATTCTTAACTATGTTAATTCTCATACACTGAAGAAAAATAAGACCTAAACAATGTTACCTTCAAACTGGTTGCCTGTGAAATTACACTTTGAGGTGTGAGGGTCTACACCACAGGGCATCACTATACACAGTCTTAACATAAGCATGATATGCTGCCCTGATAAATCAATCCCGCAGTTATCTCTGCTTGTATTCAATAATGTTATCGTCAGTTTTGACAATTTTACACCTGTATGCATACACAAGACATATGCTGATCACCACAGTAAATATGTCAACCACAGGCTGTACGCATTGGACAGATGTGTGTGCTGTATACCGTGAACTATCTGGCCAAGTAATTATGGCTAAAACATATAATGGATCATACAGTGAAGCAATGATATTACTGGGATCAGACATAATGAACTCATACAAGTTTAATTAAATTAATTTATTTTAAATTTTTCTTCTTCTTGTTGATTCTTTGCTAAACTCTAACTTGATAAATTATCTATGGTGTGATCCCAGTTATTCTCATTAGGGGTACCTTCACCACCTGCATCAATGTTCTGGTGCAGGGCTACCTGTTCAGAGGTACCCACTATTACACTGCAAGTGGATGAGGCACGTCACCAGTCAGGGGCTAATGAAGTTTGTGCAGGTGACTGACATGAGAGTTGATGCCTACACTGGCTGAACAGAGACCATCTCAAGTTACATCTCAGCCCAGGGCTGACTCCACTTTCAGAGGCAGGACCCAGTGCTAACAGCTCCCAAGTGATCTCCCGTGTTCCAAGCTAACAAGGCTATTCCATCTTCCCCTCCAACCTAACCTCCCCCTCTTACGCACCAACTGGTTCTCCTGGCTTCCTTCTTCAACTTGGCCTTCTCAAAAATAGATAGGGCACCTTCCACCCACTCATCCATCATCCTCAACCCCTTTTTCCCCATTTTGCACTCGAGACAATGTTTATACCACTGAGTGGCTAGCCCTGCCATGGTAGCTCATCTGTACCACTCACTCACACATGCACTCGCATCTAAGGCCAATTGAGAGTGTCCAATCCACCTACTGCATCTCTTTGGAATGTGCGAGGAAACCAGAGCACCCAGAAAAAACCCATGCAACCGCAGAAAGGACATGCTGACTCCGCACAGAAGGCACCCCAGCCAAGAATCGAACTGGAGAACTTTTTGTTGTGATACGACAATGCTAACAGCTGCACCACCATGAACAACTGATCCACCAGACTCCTCAAAAATTCTACCAGACATACTTCTGAACTTAACAGACCTTTAATTAATGCAGACAGACAATGACTGGCTACAACTGCTCAACATAAAACCTGTAGAATTCTGACATCACTTAGGATTTCTAACATAAATCATTACAACGTTTACTGTAGTTCATCCATTACTACTGAGTTAACAAGTTGAGGTATGGTCCACCTCCCACCTGCTCAGTCACCACTTGCTCACTGTTTTCTACCCTTTGCTTGCTTCCCCCTTTTATCTCTATCTTATAATCCCCATTTCCAACCTTTAATCCAGTCAAAAAACAGATGACACAAGCCTTTTTTGGGCATGTGTGGTGTATTTTATTTTCTGTGGAAATGCACTGCACAGAGTAGCATCACTGGTAATGTATAACCAGAAGGAAATGACAGCTCTTGTTACATGGTGAAAAAGATGAAGAATCCTATGAATGAGAAAATCTTGGCATCAGTTGTGCAAATGAGCTTAGCCTAGGTATGTGTCAACAAGCAAAAGTGAAACACAAAAAAGTTAGTAGGTTTCATGTGAACGGCTCTATGGCAAGTATTCAGGATGTGACGAGTCCACTTTCAGGGTAAAGTGCAGGGATCTACATCTCCTACGGATGGGATGTTTTACAATATCACCTTTTCATCATACAACTGTATGCCATTTCCCAAATGCATCTCTTTAGGTGCTTCAGTGGCATACCTGGCTAATGTTCTTGTTCAAGGAATGCAAGTAATACAGGCATTTCTGGTGTTGTCTTTTTTTATTCCTATCCTGTGTTCTGTTACCCTGATCCTTTTCTTGCAGACACCTTCTCAACATATGATTATGTGGTGTACCCGGCTAACGCTCTATTTTGGGAGAATCCTAATGACATAAGTACATACCTAGAAAAAAAAATTGTGTGAGCACACAAGCACTAGGAAAATATGACAGCTTAAACGTGCATACACTCCAAGGCAATAACAGATGCAAACTCTTATCGCAACACTATAGCTGTAGATGAACGATTTTATCACAACTTAAAAAGACTGAGTGCTTTCTTAACCCGCATAACCACAGACTTCATCAGAATCTAACCCCCACAGTTAAAACCACCAATTGGTTACAGCAATTTTATTGGTGCTGAAAACATAATCGCATAGTCGCTTCCCTTTCTCTCTTTTTTTTTTTTAAATACAGCACAACATGTATAATAAATTTCACAAGTTATCAACCAACACTCCTTCATAAAGTCTGATAAAAAATTACATGAAAGTTATGGTAATACATAAAATGAGTAACATCATATAAATCACAGCCTGACTGTTCATTTCAACCTTGGGACTCTATATAATACAGGGTTAATGGTGATAGATCTGTTTATTCCTGGGTAATTGGTGACGTTCAAAAACAGCTGCCACCTAACCTCTTTTTCTTGTGTAGTCTTGTAATCACCACCCCTAGGATTAAGTTTTAATATATCTAAAATGGCAAACTTAAACATAGTGCAATCTGGACCATCTGCCAAATGTCTATACAGGGCATTACTGGTGTCACATTTCCTGATCTGATAGACTGCTCAGTCTTTCCACATAGAAAACTGAACAATGTACACATTTTGCCAGATATATCAATCGCAAGTCTCGTATAACAATTACCCCTCTTGAAATATACTGTTGTCTTATTAATGTTAGAGTGTAATACATTCACGTTCCAGAACAGTGGGACAATATTTGCAACAACCACATTTTTAGTACCTCCTGCAGGAGATGTAAACGGGATAAATTTAGACTCCAATCTATTTTTCAAATTCATACCTGTTTTAAAGACAGAAGACAGGGCTTCACCCACTATATTGAACACATCCACATCCCCTCTAAGAATATTCCAATTCTTCTTAATAAAATGTTTTAACTTTCACAGCTACACCAATATACTCTAAAACCAGGCTCTCTTGAAGGATTCTCCTTCTACATTAGATTTACTCAAATCCTGTTCCGGATTTATATCTTAAACCCCATTGGCTTTTCACATACTCCATGGTGTCATTTACCAATTTTTTTGAGGTTATCCCTCATTTAGGAAAAGTTCCTCTATAAAATCTAATTCCTTAACCATATCACTGTGACACAAAGTCATACAGGCCACTCTTATACAGTGCCCCTTGATTATACTTTTTTTCTACATCCCTGGATGGCAACTAGAATATTCTAAAAAGCTATTACTAGGAGTCGGTTTCCGATATTAAACTGACCGAAGTCCACTATTGGAGTGTGAAATGTATATTTCTAAAAATGATATAACCTGATTGTTCTGTGTGCACATAAACTTCAAAAATTCACTAATGCCATTTATATAGTTAACAAAACTCTCAATGGAACTAGTATCTCCACGGCATAGGATGAAAGTATCATCCAAACAGGGGGCGTAACATTTTATATTGTTCTTCTAATGACTTTCCAGAACATATCTAGTATGTTAAAGTATGATCAAGTGGCAATGTATAAGAGCGGCCAGTATGATTTTGTGTCACAGTGATATGGTTAAGGAATTAGATTTTATAGATGAACTTTTCCTAAATAGGGGATACCCCCAAAAATTGGTAAATGACTCCGTGGATTATGAAAAACCAATGAGGTTTAAGATAGAAACCCATTCTGGGAACATGATTAGTTAGTAAATCTAATTAAGAAGGAGAATCCTACAAGAGAGCCTGGTTTTAGAGTATATTGGCGTAGTAGCTGAGAAATTTAAAAACATTTTATTAAGAAGAATTGTAATATTCTTACAGGGGATGTAGATGTGTTCAATATAGTGGGTGAAGCCCAGTCTTTTGTCTTTAAAACAGGTATGAATTTGAAAAATAGATTAGAGAGTCTAAATTTATCCAGTTTACATCTCGTTTAAGATGTCATATTTTCATTAGTACATACCTCTCAATCTCTTAAGACAAGAAATCTGAACAAAGCCTAAAATAATAGGGAAACAAAGGCCCAAAAATAAGGATAGATTTTAAATACTGCTCTTACAAACTTAGAAAGTTGACAGAAATCAAAACAAAAATCTGTCTAGTAGACAAATGCACTCTGTAGTAAATAAAAAAGGAAATATCGGCAGCTTACGTGCAAAGACATTAGTTAGTAATGAAACAATGGTGTAGTAATAAAAAAAAAAAAAAAAAAAAAAAAAGAAAATTTGATGACGAGCTAAAAATGCTTCTTCAGGTCAAACAGCCATAAACCAAACAAACTTCTACAAGTTAGTAGCAATCAGGTAGTACAATTACATCATCCATTGCATGGGAGAATTTTGAAAAAGTTTACAGTACTTGCTACAGATAATAGTGCACACAGTCAAAACAGCATTCCTTTATTATAGTAGACTATTTATTTACTTTATTTTACCTTTGTTGACTGGGATAGTCCGTCTGGGTGAGCTCATTTTCAGCGGAGGCCCGGGGAGAAAAGCTAAAAGCTCCATTAAAACAAAAACAACATTGGACAGGTACAGTGTCGGTTTTACATAGAATTTAACAGAAATATCTAGAGACAATAAAGAAAGTACAATATATAATAGGCACTTTAGTGAAAAAGAAAAAGTTATTACAATATAGTACAGTCATTTTATATATATATATATATATATATATATATATATATATATATATATATATATATATATATATTTTTTTTTTTTTTTTTTTTGAGCAGGGGTCTATCTTTAGTTGATCATTTGAGTATACTTCAATACGTGCACATATGTATACCCTTACAAAAAAAGAAGTTACCAAATTATACTCATTGTAGGTAGCTGATTGGTGGAACAAGTGGGAGTGGGGTATACATGGAAACTATAAAATTTAGGGGATGAAATTTGATGGGGGCTTATGTGGTATTAGCCTGGCTTGGTGCAGGAGCAGAGACAGTTGTTAGTGAGTTTGTATACAAGTTCAGTCAATGTATAGAAATACATATATTTATAAAAAAATCTTTGAACATTAATTTCCACAATGTCGTGTATAGTCAGAATTTGAAGTAAAAGACAGGCTACAAAGACTAGAACATAAAAAATATGACATTCACACCACCTAGAAGAGTGGTATACATCCATGTAACATCTGTATTTTTGTAAATGTATTTATTCAGAGAAGACCTTTGCGCACACTCTCAATGGGAAAAAAAATGTCCATCTTGGAACTTATGCTGATCGTAACACAAGAAATGTAGCTATTCAGGCTATTGCCAAACATGCAATCCCTACTATATAGGCAAAACTAATAGGAGCAAATTAGTGACAACCTCTCAGATACAAGGAGAAAGCTGGACACTAATACTCTACGTAAACATGTACTGGGCAGAGGTAAAGAGCACACCTTCAAACTCGCTGTTCTTCAAATTATTTTTGAATGTGTTATGGATGGTGATTGTGTGCTGGAAACAGAATGCAGAATACAGAGGGTCTGTCAACTTTGTGCCGATACTTAGTTCAAACCACTGTTCACCAACAGAAGATTTTATACACATACATATATACACACACACACACACACAGACGTATGCGTAATTATATATATATATATATATATATATATATATATATACACACACACACACACACATACATATATATATATATATATATATACATACACACACACACACACACACACACACACACACACACACACACAAGAATGTTCATTTTTCAGTCTTCAACATTGTTCTAAAATGTTCTGACCTCTTCGTAAACAGTTTTTCTAGGTCTTTACTTGATAATGTGCTGATCTATAGTTTCAGTTAAGCAAGCAGGCAGGAGTGCAAATCCCTGAAGGACTGCCTTGCAGTAGTCTTACAAATAATCCATACCATGCAATGACCATAACAGAAAAAATTGTGTATTTAATAGTTTGGCATGTGGACACTAATCAATACACTGGGAGGAGGTTTCTGATCTGCTGATTGTTGTATGTGGTTTACCAATTTTTTTCAGTCTTCTACAGTTTTCCAGCATTCACTTCAAATGTGTATTTTCTGACCCTTCACTTGCTAATACGATGGTCTAGAGAATATCACTGCCAAATGCAGGTATTCAAACCCATTTCTGTTTTTTTTTTTTTTTTTTTGTTATTGTTGTCTAGCTAGGTGTTCTTTTCCCCTAAAATGTGTTTTTCACTCACCTGTTCAAGGAACGAATATGTCAAAGTCAACTTTATTGTCAATCAGATATACACAGCATTGCAAGCTGACCGAAATTACGTTGCTTTGGTCCCCGTGCAAGACATAACAATGAATACACAGTTTGAATGACAAGTTAGACTAATGCACATACAGTAATTAAAATATTAAACACAATAAATTACCACAATTGGACAGGAAGACAGACAGTATTATACTAGTAGGTACTGCAAGTCTTATGACTTCAAGTTGTGATTGCTGCTTAGAATATTGCACGTCAGTTGTATTACAATATATTCTGATGTTCATATCGCACATGTATGGAGTGGCAACTCACTCCTGACTATTCCACATTCAGGAAGAGATCAGGCTAAGTGTACCAGTTGCTGAAGCAATTTTCCAGCGTGATTAGTGATCTAATTATTTCGCTGTCATGCCTGGCATTCAAGTTCAGCAGCCTTATGGCTAGAGGGAAGAAGCTCCTGTTCAGTCTGGATGTTTTGCAGTACAAGCTGCGATACCGTCTGCCCGAGGAAAAGCAGAAGTACATGCCATGGGCAGGGTGAGTGGGATTGTTTATTATCTTCCTAGCCCTTCCCATATACAGAGTCTTGTGCAGATCATCCATGGATGGGAGCAAGGAACCAATTACTTTCCATCTGTCCTGACTACCCTCAGGAAAGCCTTGCGGTCAGATGCTTTGCAGTTACCATACCAAACTATGATGTTATTTGAGGATGCTCTCAATCGTCCCCTGTAGAAGGCTTCTTTGAGGATGGACTGAGACAGGTTTGTCTTGCTCAGTTAAGGCACAAGTCAAGCAGGATGGGTCATCTGAGATGTAGACCCCCAGAAACTTGGCGTGTTTGACTCTTTCCACTGCCACCCCCATAAATTTCCAGAGGCTGATGCATCTCCTGCCACCCCCATAATTTCCAGAGGTTGATGCATCTCCAGAGTCCTCCTGAAGTCCACTATTATCTTTTGCTTACATTTAAGGCCAGATTTTTGCTGTTGCACCAGCCTATCAGATGCTCCACTTCATCCCTGTAGGCTGTTTCCTCACCATTTCTGACAATACATACGACAATGTTATCATCTGCAAGCTTGATGATTTTGTTGGACTCATGTTTGACCTTGCAGTGCCATGAGTAACTGGTCACATTTACAAATACTGAATATATAAAGTTTTTTTTCTAGTGTCAACTATACTTTTATTCTTTACAAAATGTTTAGATCCTTGAGCTTTTACTACACAAATGTCTTTTCTCAGTAATTACTATCTCACTATATAAAACAGTCACATTAACAGTGAAAAAATGGTGTTTGCACACAATACTTCATCCTCTATTAGGCTTGTTACTGTTGTCTGTAGAGCTTTTCTCCCAAAGCCACCACTGAAAGGGGGCCTCTTTCAAACTCAATCAGCCTTTCTCAGTCAATAAAAGATGCAAAGGAGGGAACACTTGGTTGTGAAGGAGGGGAAAATCAGGCCATTGCCTTGCCAATGCCCTGGTCTATAGACTAACAGTGACATAGGCAGATATTCAATTTCATCAAATGTGCATTTCTCTTCTCTTTTCTTGCTATCAATGCGTTCCAGTCCCCTAAAAAGGCACATTCCTATCAATGTGTAAAATTATGAGTGGGAGTTTAATACAAAAATAAATCAGGTTAGACAAAAAAAAAAAGTGTCCATCTGCCATTGTTGAGCTAAGACGTTGTGCCAAATGGGCTTCTATTTCACCTCAATTCTGCTTATTCTGAATTTGATCACCTTGTGTTGTATCTTCTGCTTGTTTCTCCTTTTCATATCGTATACACCCAATACAAACCTATGATGTGGTCAAAAAACAGACATCACACACATGCTGAGAATGTGCATTTGAATATAAAATTATCTTTCTGTGGTTATGCCTTGTGTAACACTTGGCAGAGAGCAACATAAATGACCATATACAACCACAGGGAAATGGCATTCCACATTCTATGGCAAAAATAATGAGAAATCCTTGGCTTGAGTTATGCAGTTGCAAAAGTGATCCAAGCCTCACACCAATCGTGAATAAAGTACAACTACTACAGTTATCTGAACCCCTTTCCATGGCTTAATGTACTCATGCAGCTATTCTTAGTGTGTCAATGCACTAGTCAGGGGGTTATGTTGACATATGGGTTATGTTGACATATTTGTATTCCACCTAAAACTGTTATTATGGGGATTAAGAGAATTTTGGGAGATGATCATCTTTTACAGAGATTACGGTTTATATGTGGGGAATGGAAATTGGTTTGCAATAAGGAGGCTGTAACAAGGCAACCTAGAAGGGAAAACACAAGAAGAAAGTGTAGACTTCTGAAGAAATATAGGAGACTAACTGGTATGGAGGATATAATTAAACTAGTCAGAACTCAGAATTTAAACATTATTCCCCAAGGTAACATAAATGGACTAGACTGGATAAAAAGTGTATCTCACAGGAAAATATGCATTTAAATGAAAGCCGTACTACACAACCAGTAACCATTTCAGATCATGCACCAATAAAAACCAAGATACAGATGCAGGTTAATTAAATAAAAATGAGACACTGGCTCACTCCTTCTTACCTGTTAAAGAGAGAAGAATTTAAGGAACGGGTAGTGGAAATAATTTGAGAATTATTAGGGAAATTAATTTTTTCAGATGGTATAGCTAGTAAGAGGGCTAAAATAAAATGTAGTTTAAAAAACACAGTAGAAATAAAAGATGTGGTAAATCCATAACAGGAATTATTTAGAGGGGTTGTCAAAGAAACTATTGCAAAACAAGGGGAATCTCACAGAACAAGAAGAGGGGAAACTGCATCATGTTAATAGGAAAATGAGAGAGAGTTTTTGGATAATATGCATGAGTTTAGAAAGCTTGCTGTTAAGCAACTAATTTTTTGATAAAAACTCCAAAGCAAAAAGATGTTTAGCACAATGGCTTGCGCACAGGAAAGGAAAATGACTTGTGAAAGGAGAAAGGCGCCCTACGTTTGGCAACACCCCTATGACAAAGGAAATAAACCAGGGAATATTATAAAAAGCTGTACAACTTTGGAAACCAAATGGAAACATTTCTAGAAGACAATTATGCCAAGGTTAGAGGAAGATGAGGATGAACAATTAACAGTCAAGAAAAGAAGAGATGAGAAAAATAGATGTACAAGCAATCGATAGGGAAGCCTCCAAGAACACAGTGTATCACATTCTTCCCTTCCAACTTCATAGGAATAAAGATCTGGAAGGTTTTGTTTAATAGTATTTTAAATGGAGGGGGGTATCAGCACCTTTGAAGAAATATGTGGTGTCTGTACTACCCAAAGAATGTCAATCTATTTCAATTTTAAACCAGGACTAAAAAGTGTTTATCCGCGGTGGTGAAGTGGTAGCGTTGTTGCCTCACAGCAAGAGATTCTCCCGTTCGATTCTCGGCTGGAGTGCAGGGAGTGCCTTGTGTAGAGTCTGCATGTCCTCCTGGCGGTTGGGTGGGAGTTCGAAAGACATGCGTAAATGGGCGTGCCTCCGTTGAAAATCTACTGCCAATCATTAGCGAAAATCTACTGCCAATCATTAGCGGACTGGAGTTCCACTGTGGCGACCCCTAACCGAGAAAAGCCGAAAGCCAAACAAAACTAAAGTGTTTATGTCTATACTATCTAAAAGAATGGCAAAGGTATTGCTAAAATTGAAAGATAATGATCAATATGTTTTTTGTGGAAGGGAAACAAACATTTATCAACATTACAAAAAAAAAAAAAAAAAAAAAAAAAAAAGATGATGATCCAAAGGAAATCAGAGAAACCATTCAGTAGTGTCAGCTAGGATTTTCTGAGGACTGTATTTGCACTCCCAGATAGAATACCAGGATTAATTAGGAGGATACATGAAGGAAAGGAGGCATGAACAACAAGCTGTGTTTGAAGAGAGGGACAAGACAGGGGTGTCTTCTTTGCCCTTTATTTGCTTTATATTCAAAACTTTTGGCAAAGAAAATAAGGAACTCAAAGTCAAAGATTTTAAATGGCTTATTTGGATTATTATTTTGTACTTGAAAATGTATAGGAAAAGGACATTTCGGGTGTTGTGGAACATTGAGATCATTTTGTTTCAGAATATAAAATTAATGAAGGTAAAGCAAAGGCTATAGCAGTAAACTATGTACCCACACATGAATTATTTGCCTATGTAGAAGACTAAAGAAAAGATCATAAAAACAAATTACTGAGAAAATGTGAGCAGTGGAAAATTAAGTCCTTTTAGTTTTATATACAGGTCAAACATATATTTATGTATCAACCAGAGTAAAATTGGGGATGATTATTAAATAGTTAAAGAAACTTAAGAGGAAAAGAGGGCATGAATTAAGTCTGATAAAATGATCTGTCCCATGGAATAAAGTGGATTAGCACTACCGAATTTGAAAGGATACTTTAGAGCTATGCATTTAGGGCTCATAGACATAAAACAAGCAGAAGGTTGTAAATCAAAGTGAAAAGGGATGAGGAAGACTATAAAATTGGGGGGGGGGGGTTGTGAGAAATAATGAGAGAGAAAGATTTCAGATGCAGATCCTCAAGGAAAAAATATAAATATTATTTTCTATATGGAAGTCAACAGCTAAGCCAAAGTAGCAAAAAGTATTCTAAGAATTAGTAAAGGAGACTTTACCAACTGATATGAGTGTAAGTGGGGGAATAAAAAATAGGCAGATGGGGGCTGGAATTTACTGGAGGAAATTAGCAAAGGTACTGGGGGCAAACAACTACAGTGGTAAAGATAGAGTGGGCTGTGGACAATCACAAGTTTGAACTACAGGTTAGAGACTGCCTTCCCTACCACAGATGCATGGAGTACAGGCAAACAGAATGGGAAAGAGGAATCCTAAGTCAAAGGACAGCTCTGGTAGAGACTGAATCTGCAACAGAAGCTGCTGTTAAAAATGGATAATTAGCAGTGCTCAAAATTATTTCATGGTAACTAAATGAATCAGGGGAGGTTAAAAAATGAAGAGAGACTAAAAATGCAATTTATAAAGGAAAAATGGGAAGATGTCTGTATGGTTCCCAAGTACACAAAAAAGTCTAGAAGGTTTGGGATTTTTGCAGTTATCTATAACCCTAAGCAGACTTCAGAATATTCCTCAGGTAGATAGCAAATGCATAAAAAGGTGCGATAGGAAAGACAGAAGCAACTGTGAACTTTGTTTTTAGGAGTACAAAACGTCAGCAGATTTAAAAAATTCCCTACACAGTACTTTGCCAGAACTACTAACTGCCAAAAAAGTAATTACTAGAAAATGGAAATTAAAATTTAAACCAACTGTAACTAAAATACTAAATAATGTGAAGATAAGAGAATGGGAGGTGGGATCTTTAGAAAAGGGAAGCAGCAAGTTACATAGAAATAAATGGTATGTGTGGGAACAGTAAATGCAAAATAATGTTCAAGAAGAGAAGGAATGAGGTTAAGGGAAGGCAGGAATTGAGCAATGTAATGTTGGTTCATAGCTTAATACCAGGCTAATAACTACCAAGGTCCTTACAAGCATAGCCATGTAACCCAACTCACTCAGTTTTGTCACACACATACTCAAAGTTCCTTGGATGTCTTTATGGTTGGTAAGTTAGTAAAGAGGTAACAAAGGGCTATTAATGTAATGTACTTACTGTCGACCTCAGTCCAGAGGTATGAGGGAAAGACATTCAGCAATAAAAGGTTTCTTTGGAATAGAGTGAGGGATGAACTCTGCTTCATGTAGCTGGGGAGCTTATTCCACACCACAATGATCCTTTAAGGCACACATCTGTCTCTTCAGCATGTTCTATTTATGTCACAGGCAAAGCTCAAATCCTTGAGTGTTTCTTGGAGCTTTTTTTTTTTAAAAGTCAGAAGTGGAACAGAACCCAGAGCTGGATCTGAGGATGGCTTACATGCCAGGCATAGAACACCTCTCTGTAATCTTCCCTAGATTCTCCTTATGAGGAACCTTTGAAGGCATTCAAACTGTTGAAGTGCTTGGTTAAGTACATGCCAAAGGGTCTGACAAGGGCTGAGTACACTGGTACTATAACCTCCTTGGACACAGATGCCATACCCTTGCTTATGAGTTGAGCAGCATAAAAAAAAAAAAAAATAATAATAATTCTAACTACCTTGGCTACGTGTTGGTCGAAGGCAAGTTTACTGTCTATATATATATATGTTCCCAGATCTCTATCAGGTCATTTCTTAGGGGTGTTTTATCTATGAAGTAATTAGCTTGAGTGAACAATTTCCCAAAAAGCACTTTGCATTAAGTTTTAATCCATGGCTTCGGCACCAGTCATTTGTTTTAGACCCTCTTATAAGATGTTGCTGTTGTGGGCAGAACCTAGGATAGCGCATAATTTACAGTCATCTACAAACCTGATGGGCCAGAGGCCTTTGACATTACTTCCAAGTAGTAGATGCCAAAAAAGGAGCAGGCCCAACATGGAACTCTGGGGTGCTTCAATATTGACATGTCTTCTGGTGGAGGTGGTCTCACCAATCCAGACTTCTTGGGTCCTATCTGTGAGCCAGCCAGAAAACCAGAGAGTTAAGTAAGGATTTATCCCTAGTTCTGAGTGTCTACAATACCTGAGCGGGGTACTGTATCAGATGCCTTGGCCAGGTCAACACAAGTGGCATGCCCCATTTTCACCTCATCCATAGCCTTGGGTGACCCCCCCCCTCAAAGAAGTTAAGCAGACCAAGTATGCAAGACCTTCCCTTAACTCCAGACTGAGATGGGTCCAGTGTCTGTAAGTTGCCAGTGTCGTTTCTGATCATTTCTATGGCTCTGCATATCATACTTCTCAGGCTGATGGGTATGCAGTTCTTGGGGGTCAACTGATGGCCCACCCTTATGAAGAGGAAAGACCATTGTGGTCCTCCATTCACCTGGCATGTAATCTATTTTGAGGTTATAGTTGAAGAGCCCTCCAAGTGGTCCTGCTAGATATTGTTGTTGGGCTATTTAGGAGGCAATCAGGGATACTGTCAAGGCCCACTGAAAGAGTGTTTTTGGTCTTAGTGAGCACCACCAGGACTTCTCCCTATTAACAGTTTGGTGGGTATGCTAGAAGGGATTTCACAGGGGAGTAGTGTAGGTGACATCTATTGGTTGATAAATTTAGCTCTATGGTCACCCTGGTCAGTGAAGATTGTGCCACTTACCACCAATTTTGAACACTGCTGTGTGTCACCTTTAAGGTTCCTGACACAGACGAAGAAGGCCTTGTGACTGTGGCCAGGAGGCTATCCTAACCTCATAATTGGCATTGCTGGACTTTATCAGACCACTCAGTATCTTGATTAGTGGAATCAGAGAGCTGTTGTCTCCAGGAGAGTTGCTCTTTCTGACTTTGGCCAGGACTTCTTACTTTAAACAGGATATATAACAAAAAAAAAAAAATTCCACCAGCGGGATTTGTTTTTGGCTTTAGATCTCAGCTTACTTCTGATAAGTACAGCTGCCTCAATGCAGCCGTTTACATGTTTACACAGGATTTCTGTAAATATTTCTGCAGATGTAGCGGTGTTCTTAGGGTCTGGGGAGCTGTGAATTTTAACAAATTGTCCCTTAATATGATGTAGTTCGACTTCGAATAGTCTCCGTTATGGGTTTAGTTGGGTTTTCCAATCGATTTTTTTTTTTTAATTTCAAGGGAGATAGCTTAGTGGTCCTACCTCACCAATGAAGACATGACGGGGGGGGGGCATGCTCTTGGCAATTTCTAGGTCCAATATGTTTGATCCTCTGGTCAGAGTATGCACTCCAACCTCACCAATGAGGACACAACATGGGGGGGGGGGAATGCTTTCGCATGCTGGCAAGTAGTAGGTCCAATATGTCTGATCCTCTGGTTGGAGTGCTCACTATCTGGTCCAAGGTTTTAGTGTTGATAAAATCCAGGAAACACTGTGCCTGTGAGTTAGAGGCAGTTTATGTTTCCCAGTTTGTGGAGGAGTACTTGAAGTCTTCAAGGAAGAGAGTATGTGGATGGTGAGCACCCCTAGTAGGTTTAGGTAAGACTTATGAGTTTTGTGGGTCATAAAGGACGACCTGTAGCTGGCCTGGACATGGTAAGGAACCTTGTCTATGGAGATCAGGATGTGGATAAATTTCAAGGCATCATCCTGTTTGACCACCCTGGAGTTAGTTGCATTTGTTACTAGTTACTAATGTAGATTGAGACACATCCCACCTTTATAGCCCCCGACTGCGCTGCTGTTGGTTTAAATGTGTGGAAGGCATTGTAGTCTTCCACTGCTGGATTACTTTCTGCAGCATTAAACAAAGACTTGGTGACAGCACAGATGTCTACATTCTCCAGTATGAGGAGAGCTTGTAGGGTGGAGAGCGTCTTGGTTTGGGTGCCAAACATTGGCTAGAACACCTTCAGATTGCTTTGAGTCATGCTGGTAGGTTTGTTACTTTTGACATTCCCTAAAAAAGGCTCTAAACGAGTGGATAAAGTTTTAGCCAATATCTGAAAATCCAGGAGGGACAAGTGCACATCATCCTTAGCAAAGCAACAGGGTACGTTATCTATGTCTTCCCATGCTGACAAATTCCCCTGGAATGACACCAGAAACTAAGTCAGTTATTAAAATCAATCACTTTCTATTCACACTGTGGTGTTATCCTTGGTGAAGATAGAATGATGCTCAATGCAAGGCATGTACCAGTCTGTGAAACCTATTCAAAGAGATCCATAATGTCTCTTTTCATATAGTCCCATGAGATACGTCTCGGGTCAGTTCCACTCACATGGACTATGACAAAATCATGTTGGTACCTGTGGTGCAATGACTTGAGTGCATGCGTGATATTGTAGATTCTTGCCTTCAGATACGCAACCAACAGTTATCTTCACCTTGTCCAGCCTAGTGAGAGGGGCATCTGTGTGTCGTAAAACAAGAGTCCACTATGACAAGATTAACAAGTAAAGTGTTAGCTTGCTTTATGGGCTTTGTTCTTGGGGGATCATTGGGTGTAGCCTTATGTGTGGCATTAGGTGTTGCTTTTGGTGTGTGCCTTAGTGGTTTGCGGAGGATACGTGTGGCCGTTTGACAGCTTAAGAGATCTTTGAGATATGGAAAAATGCCTTAAGTGCCTCAGCATAAGAAGCTGTGTGGGTGTGGTGACCAGTATATGTGAAGGAAATAGTGTGTGCGCTTTTTACAACCTTGTATGTAACAAGATTTTTGCCTTCAAAGGAAGTCATGTATGTGCATCTCTAATCCTTAAAGAAACTAACACAGTGTATAAGAGACCTGTCTGAGTGCATGAGACAATTACTACATTGTCTCAGGATGCCCAGCAGGCCACAGAAATAGTAGGAAATTGCAAATCCATGTTGTAAGGATCTGTATTAGGTATTGTCTAGCATGGTTTAGTGACTTGGTTTTACATGGGGGGGGTCACCCAAGTGAAGTATAGGATGGATGCTAGATGTAAGACAGCTATTATCTGATGTTAGTGCTGCCTAATGTACTAAACAGCTGCCCTAAGCTAAGCTCTACATAAAGCTTAAATACTATCTTTATGGGTTTGCTGCTATACAGGATTGTGCTAACCACCACTGCCCTGTGAACCGTTGTGCAAAAAAAGTACCTAACTTATAGCAGACAAAAAAAAAACTGAAAACTAGCTCCCCTACCTGCAACACTGGATACATTGCAGTTTGCTTATAAATGCAACCGCTGCACGGCTGATGCCTCGGCACATCTACAGAACAAGAATTGCTATGTCAGAATGCTGTTCAATTTTAGTTCTGCCTTCAACATGGTCACCCCCCAGAATCCGATACTGAATCGGATCCAGATGGGGCATAAACCCCCCCCCCCCTTTGTAACTGGATATTGGATTTTCTCATCAACAGACCCCAAAAGGTATGTGTGGGAAATAATAGTTCAATTAGTATTACATTGAGCATGGGTGTCCCTCAGGGCTGCATCCAGAGTCCTCTGCTGTTCAACTTGTTGACGCACAACTGTCTGGCCAAGCATGAATCCAACAAAATCAAGTTCACAGATGATACCACTGTTGCAGCTATTGTAAGAAATGGTGAGGAAGCAGCCTACATGGATGAAGTGCAGCATCTGATAGGCAGGTGCAACAGCAACAATCTGACCTTAAATGTAAGAAAGACCAAAGAATTAATAGTGGATTTTAAGAGGACTCAGGAGATACATCAACCCCTGGAAATTAAGGAGGTGGCAGTGGAAAGAGTACAAAACACCAAGTTCCTGGAGATGCACATCTCAGATGACCTATCCTGGTCAATTCATATTAGCCACACAGTGAAGAAGGCACAACATCTGCACTTCCTATGGAAACTGAGGAAAGCAAACCTGTCTCAGTCCATCCTCAAATCCTTCTACAAAGGGACCAACGAGAGCATCTTCTCAAATAATATCATGATTTGGTATGGTAACCGCAAAGCATCTGACCGCAAGGCTCTCCCGAGAGTAGTGAGACAGCGGAAAAAAATCATTGGTTCCCTGCTCCCATACATGGATCTGCATGAGAGTCTGTGTATGGGAAGAGCTAGGAAGATAGACAATCCCACTCACCCTGCCCATGGCATGTACTTCCGCCTTTCCTGGCAGATGGTATCACAGCTTACACTGCAAAACATCTAGAATGAACAGGAGCCTCTTCCCCCTATCCATAAGGCTGCTGAACTTGAATGCCAGGCATGACAGCGAATAATCAGACCAATTTACCACTTAATATGAAGAATCATCTATACTATAGTAATCACACTGGCCAATTGCTTCAACAACTGGTACAGTTAGCCTGATTTCTTATGCTACTACTTCTTGAATGTGCAATAGTCAGGAATGAGTCACCACTCCATACATGTGCAATATGAACAACAAAATACAACTGAAGTACAATATTCTAAACAATCACAAGGTGAAGTCATAGTCTTAGCAATACCTACTAATGTAATATTGTCCAAAATCTGAATTACTACTGTATGTGCATTAATCTGTCATTCAAACTATGTGTTCATTGTTGTGTCCCAACTCAAAGGGAACAGGTAAACACGTTCTGCCACAAGACGGATGTTCCTGGAACTTCATAATTTAAAAGCACAGCAAAAGTAGCTCTCAAGTGCAGATTCACTCCAAACAATCAAGTCTGTAATAAGCACTCTAGCTGATGAAACAATCTTACTTCAAGTCTCTCTGCTTGTTTCCCAACTTATACTGATCTGACTACTTTACTACTGCCACTAGAATAGCAGTCCCAGTCTTCTTAAAACGTAAGAACACACTTGGTTTAGCAAAAGCGAAAAGGTGCCAACTTGCTACAAGTAAGTGTCCCTTTAAGCCAGCTCATACATTTCCCAGCTCGGACAGACCAGCCTACATTTCTACACCCATAACTGCAGTCCCAGTCTTCTTAATGTAAAAAACAAACACACTTTGGTTTCTGGTACACTTTCACATGTAGCCACCTAATCTACCAACTAGCTACAAGTACTTACAAGGTTATTCAAAGGCAGACAAGCCAGCAATGAGGAACATGGGAACATGCCCACTTTAAGGCAATGTCAAAGGACCCTACAGTCTAAGGAAGGGCTTTTCCAGTTTCTTGTCAGTAACCAGTAAGATGAACAAAAAAGGACTGGGAGAAGCTTTTAAGGTCAAATATACAGAAGGTGAAACTGGGAGGAGCTTCCAAGGTGAGATATACAGTAGGAGCAGGCTGCAAGTACAAAAGCACAACAGGAATAGGGTGGGTACCAATCAGAAGAAAGCTAGTAAATATACAATAAAATTAAAATGAAGGCCCAGTCAGAACACCAAGGCTCAGCACAGAAACAAACTAAAAACACTACAGACTTCAAAAATGCTTTATATTATTAGCTTTAACATCAGAAAAAGAGAAAACACAACACGTAATGTTGCAACTGTTAGAAAGAAAATATGTATAAAATCGCATGAAAATAATGAAATGTTGCTATGTTTTCTGTTCTACTAATGTAAGAGTACCTACGTAATTTTTTAAGTATGACTTAATAAAAAACTCCTGATGCTCTTCATACTCTAGCCCAAGGGGGGAGTCATTTAAATGAACTGACCCAATCTTTACCAGAGCATGCCATATGAAAAGGATACTACAGAACTCAAGACTATAACAGATACGTGCTCATTCTTCAAGTAATTTCTCATTAACAGTGCAGGGCACATCTCTCTGCAAGTATACTTCTTAAAGCAAATTATTATTATTATTAACTACAATAATATACTTATTTGGGCCCAAAAAGAACTACAAAGATACATCAAATCTGAATCTCACTGATGAAATTAGTGCAAAAGGACTTTCACAAATCTTATTTCAGCACCCTTTTTAAAATCCCCTTCAAACTTCACAGCAAGACTAACGGTGAAAGACTAAGTACAAAGTAAAATAAACAAAAATGTGAAATTCTAAACTTCTTAGAGATCAGTAAAAGTATCAAAATGCACAAATGATCAATATGAAAATTACAGTATATATCTTAGGCCACTTAGTAGACAGCATGTTAGGTAAACAGACACACACATATACATATATGGTTGCATTTCATTTGATCCAATGCACATTTGACTGAAAAAAGTGACATTTTATCAAAAACTCATCTGATATAAGCAACAAATGAATTCAATTAAAATCAGTTCAATGTATGTAAACCTGTAGAAAATGACTGTTCCTGTGGTTTTGGAGCATAAGACTTACAATGCATATTAGTGTTTATCCGTATCGGTTCCTTTCCAATGCCCACTCTTATGTTGTATCCCCATGTATAAGGGCTGTGTAGATGTGCAGTCAGTGATTCAGTGTAATGACTATTCTCTATTTCTCGGACAGTGGAATTTGTGTATTAAGTTATGGTGTGTGGTGGTAAAAAAAAAAATTTGAAGCTGTACTAAATATAACATTTTCATTGTAATGTGTTTACGTCTTGTAGTTTAAATGAAATGTGTGTGTGTATACACACACACACACACACACATATACATACATACATATACACACACACTTATGAACACTCCATTTTCTCCATACAAGCCATCACCAAATACACAATTATATTTGTACCAACTAAAAATTACTAGATACAGCTGGATATATCACACCAACATCTAGACAGATTCTTTATTCAAACCTTAATGCCAAAAACTACCCTGTCCCCATTACCTGGAAATAATGTTCTATCACTTATCAACATTCGGCAATACTACCTTACAGTGGGCAGACATAATTAGATAGCATAAGTTGTCTCTAATTTGGCCAATACAGTCACATCCAAAGTAAGTACAAAGGTGGTGACCAAGTATTAAACCTCCAAGTACATAATCTAAGTTCACTTAAACCCTAAAGCTGCAAGTATAACCATAAAACTGTATCCCTTAACTTTATCAGTAAAACTATCACAAAGAAAGAACACTCAAAAGAAAAATAGGGACCATACAGTGGAACCTGCATAAGTTGCACCAATACAGCTGGCACACACAGAGTGCCTGCCCACTGCAAGTCAGTCAGTACTACCCCATATTCTTTCTACATAATATGTACAAGACAAATACACGTCACATAACTGGTGCAACATTACTCACAACCTCTTTCAAAGTTCATATTAAATTTCTAAATGCATTTTTTTTATTATATTTTACTTAAAACTATTCATATGGTAGAAACAATTTACTTTACTTGTGTGCATAACATGTGTTCCTGGATATGCCTTGTAGTCTTCTCTTCACTATTTATTAATTCTTAATTTCCTGGCTGTTATAACCATTATCTAACCTCCTATCTTATGTTATCATATGTTACATCCAACTATACTTATTTTTGGAGGCTTCCACCTGGGACCCCTCTGAAAATGGACCAGCTCACAGCAAGAACAACCATGTAAACAAAACAATGTACAAATACTAAAATAGAAAATAATCCCATGAGCACACTCCCTACAGAAAATTAAAGTCTGGTAGTTCTTAGTCTAGCCATGGCAATTTTAATAAGTAAACATTCCAGTCGAAACATAACATGCACAAGATGCATTACTGACAAATTCTAACAAAATAACCCACTGTACGCTAGGACTATACAGTATAACATGCATAAGTTGCACTTAAGCAGCTGGCACATATAGAGTGCCTGCCTACTACAAGTCAGTACTACCCTACACACTTTCAGCAAAACTGATTGCCACTGGTGTATTCAGAAACCCAAATAAATTCTAAACTGCGTTAAGCAGATATATTTCCTGCAAGCTACTGTGTACTTTAAAAACACAACACTATAACAAACTACAACATCCAGAATCTAGCTCATGCAGTAGCAACATAAGCTATCAAGCTCTTAACAATACACAGAGGATGATGCCGATGCTGAAAAAAGACAGGTTGTTTTCATTTGCTTCCCTTGTCAATGTATTTCAGAAGCATCCCAACTAAGGGGTAGTCAGATAAATAAAAAAAAAAAAAAAACAAAGCATGCACCGACTATGAAAATAAACATCTGCTAAACAACTCCAAGCATTTCTGCATATTCTGTTTGTTTTAACTAAATATGTACAGATTTTGGCAAAGGCCTCTCTGTTTGTATAGCTATAGCGGCACCTTGGGCATCTTTTGCAGCAACCGATAGTGATGCATGACATTACTGTTCCTTCTTGTCATAATGAATGCTATTAAGTACTTAACAGAAAAGAGTATGGGGAGTCACAGCACACGTTCAATTCCATTCAGCGATACATGCACTAAATGTATAAAACATATTTAAAATGCATATAAACTGAGGGAAATTACTAAACTCCAACTCCCTGCACCTCTCGCAAGACCTTTAAGAGACCCCCATTATCCAATATTTTATTTTAAACAACCGGTAGTCTACTTTATATTTGTGTAGGCATCACATAATTTCAATCCCTTTTAAAAGGTAATTATGATACCTGTAATGTAAGCACTTACCTCAGGATGGATTATTGGGACGCAACCAGCTTCTTTCTCGTACTCATCCATACTGTCTGCCATCTTGCTGTTAAAACCTCCAGAGCATTATGGGTAAAACAAAAGCACTGTAAGCAGACGCAGTAGTAACTGGAGTAGTACGGTAGTCTGACTGTAGTTTATATTGGGAAATGCATTGGGAGTAAGGATAATGATAGCCGCGGTGGAATAAATTGTCATTTGTGTTGATAGTAAAACTGGCTATGAACTAGAGTTTGTAAGTTTTGCTACATAATTCATCAGGTTTTGCATATATTGCATTTTCTTAGCATTAGGAGCTATGAAACTAATGGCTGGCATTATTGACTGACTGTAATCCACAATGCGTTGCCAGAAAAACAAATAAAAATTAAGGCGACAAAGCAAAATTCAGGACACTTAAGAGGTATGCTTCTCAATCTTTTATCTAAGTAAGGTGAACCCAGCAGGGCCCAAGAGACAGTTACTTACACTTTTGACTAGGAAGCTCGTAGCACAGTTGGCATTTATTACTTTATGATCCCCAAAATATTTTGATGGAATAATGAGTCTGTATTATTTTATGGACATTTGATGAACATTTCTAATAATGAATGTGCGATCTTCGTGTGGAGCAGAGACAAAGAAGAAACGTGGATGTAAGACTAAAAATGAGGTTCAGAATCAGGAACAGCCATCAAGGACAGTTTTTGTACCGTGACACTGTAAATTAAAGACGTTTCCAAAATACTCCGACACTATACAATTTGAACAAGTTGCCAAAATTAGACGGCGACATGCTTTAGCGGAAGTCAAATAAATCGATAACTTTAGTGATTGCTATTTTACAGTAGTTTATCACTTTTACTAAAAAAAATCGTCAATTTTAAGACGCACAGCAGAAAACTTTCAACTAAAATTATGGACAAATGAGAATTATGATGCCGGGTCTGCCTGAGTCGTAGTGGTGGATATTGGATAATGAGGTGAGAACAGCACTTCAGGCTAAACACATGCACACATTAGCCATCGAAAGAATTATGGTAATTGTCAATAATGACATAGGACTCAAACCCATTTGGTTTCATCAAAGGCAGGTCACGCCTACTCAACCTGGTGGACTAAAGCAATGGATGAGGTTAAAACGGTTCACACTGCCTACCTTGACCTGGCCAAGGTATTTGCCACAATACCCCACTTGACACACTCAAGAGGTTAGGTATAAACCCTTATGTCACCCGGTGGATAGCCAGCTGCCTCACAGATAGGACCCAGGAAGTTAGATTTAAGGAGTCCACCTCTAGATAGAGGCAAGTCACAAGTGGAGTCCCTCGGGTATCGGTCCTGACTGCTTCTTTTTGGCATTTACTTCTCTGAATTTAAGGCTAATGTCATTGGCCTGTTGCTGACTAAATTTGTAGGTGACTGCAAATTAGGAGCAATCATAGAATCTCCCACTGACACAAATTTTCCCCAGGAAGGGCAGACACTGACAAACAGTTGGTGTCAGAGCCATGGACTAAAATTAAATGCCAAGAAATGCATATTAGTATATTCTTTAGGAAGTCATCCACCCCTGTTAACTGTCATAATGACAGAACACCCTTAAGAGTTGACCCAGTAGTCAGTGACTTAGGGATACACATAAACAGTAATCTAGCCCTCAAGCATCATGTGTCTACACTAGTAAGGAAATCATTCTATGTTGTGCAACTTGTAAACAAAGGTATGGGATCCAGGTGCAAGGAAGTCATTGTTCCATTGTATTTGGCATTCATCAGACATGTCACTGAGTGCAGTGCCCCCTTTGGTATGTACCTCACCAGGCACTTCCAACAATTAGAATGTCCACAGATGTTCCTCACTAAAAGACTACAAAGCGTAAGTAACATGTCCTTTGCAGACCACCTCCACACCCTATTCCTATATTCTGTAGCCTGTTAGCTGGGGAGGGTAGATCTATGCCTGGTATACAAGGCTTTGTCACACACCACCCTGATAGACATTCTGCATATCTGCAAAACAGACAACACCGGGATTACCCATTCTAAAGACTTAAACCTTACCTGTGATATAAATAGGGCATGCTGGAAAGACAGATATGTATCCCATAGACTACACCTTCTCTGGAATGGGCTCCCAATCCATGTGAAGCAGAGTTCCTTTCTAACCCAATTCAAGTGTAACTCGGACAAGTGGGTGGAGAACAGGAAATTCAACCCTGGTTTGGTAGGTATATTTCTCTAATGGACACAGGCAGCCTGTAAATAGTTCATCTCCAAGGCCCCTGCTTGTAAATGTTTCATATCCCAAGCCCCCCTGCTTACACTTATCAAGGGTACCAGAACTTTTCAGAAATTCAAGATGCATGGCCAGGCGTAAAAAGGCACTTGTGGGCATTAGCATAGTAAACACCTATCAGCCTATAAACACAGCTATCAGCGAATCAGGCACAAATCCAGACAGTTTTAAAATATTACTACTATTAACTTGAAATACTGACAGAAAAGGAGAATGTGAATTAACATGCATTTTCTGAAGTAGAAGAAGTTTGTAAATATACTTTTTCTCCAAAAGTCACCAATTTTAGGTGGGATTAAGAAGAGGACAAGTGCTAAAATTCGAGACTTCCAAGATGGCTGCACATTGAGTAACAGCTTAATTCTCGGTCTCCCAGTGTGAAAACAGAAATTTAGCAGAGAAGCTACTGGAGGTAGATTTATGGGTAAATTTCAGTAACTGGCTAGTAAGTGCACTACATGGATGCTAGGAAGAAAGAAATACAGAGGATCTGAAAGAAAATCAGCTGCAAAAGGTGATGAAAAACACTGACTAAGACAAGTACTGTAGCTGTTCAGCAAAAAGCAGTGCAAGCTTCAGACATGCCTTCCAGTAACCTTGAGGAAAGTATAAGGCAACTGCACACAGACCTGACTAAAATAAATGAAACACTGATGGAGTATTTCAAATCAATAAAAGGCTGGAAAATAATGGAAGAAGCTTTAAACAGATATACAGATAAGGTGATAATACTGCAAAACTCAGAGGTAGAAATGAAGAAAAGACTGGCTCTATATGAGACTGCACAAGAAGAGATATTTCAAAAAATAAAAGAATTAGTGGACAGAGTCCATAGAAAAACCCTGAGATTTTCTGCTGTACCTGAGAGGTTGGAAGGAATAGACCCTATTAATTTTATGAAAGCACAAATAAGCAACTGGATTGGAATTCCACAACAGGAATTGTTATTTGAAAGGGCACATCATGTGTATGCTCCAAACCTGGCAATGAGAAAACAGCCTAGATCTTTAATAGTAAAAATGCAATCTTCCCAGCAGAAGGAGTTGATTCTGACAAAACTGTGGCAGAAGGACAAAGTACTAAAAGAGGGAGAGAGCAAAGTGTTTGTGAAGAATGACTATTCATTGTACACCAAGCAGAAGAGAAGTAAATGTATTCCATTATTCAGGGAATGTCGAGAAGCAGGCATGAGATTCAAACTGCTGTACCCAGCTGTCTTCAAAATATTTTTCCCTGGATGAGCAAATCTTTTTTTTTTTGATGAAGTACATGCTATGGAAGAAATACAAAAGCTTGTCCAACAAAAAGTGAGCTGTGAAACAGAAGGAGATTCTGCCTCTTGTTCTTCTGATAGTAAAGACCACAAGACAGGTTGTTCCAGTGAAAGCTTTTCCCGTGTTTTAATGGAAAATGCTTAAGAGAGAGAACAAGCACAAGAGTTGACTAGAAAAACTGAGAGTACATTAAAAATGAAGCAGGGACAGGGCTTGGGAGATGAAGATGAACAGGAATACACCGAGAAGCTCTGGAAATATTGGAGTTTCTTGGACTTTGTTAAACTTGTAGGGAACTCTAAAGCATATGACAGAACAAGAAAATCTGGAAATACTGGACTTTTTTTTCTACTTTGTTAAACTTGTAGGGAACTCTAATGCCCAAAGTTAACTGTAAGCAAATCATTTTTTTTCTTAGTAGTACTACTTAAATAATACTTGATTTTCTTTGCATGATATAACGTTTGTACAGTTATTTTTAAGTGTAATGGTGATACTAACTTCAGACATTAATAGGTGCTCCTTTTTTTTTTTTTCTTTCTCCCTTCTTCTTTCTCCATGTTCAGTTTTAAGAAATGTAGGTACTGCAGTGTAAAAAAAGATCTGATTAAGAGCACGATAAAAGAAAAATTAGTGTGCTTTCTCTCATTCTTGCATAGGTGAATGACTGGGTTAAGGCCATTAGCTTAATCTAGTAACACGTTTTAAGAGAAAGCAAGTAAACGAATAGAATATTGAATATTATAAGGCTTTTATCTAGTAAAGTGTTTTGTATCTGATTCTCATGTCTCTAGCAGACACTCTGATTAAGTGAAATGGCTTGGAAAAATGTTTTCTGAAAGCATTCATGTTTTTCCAGCTGAGAGAGCTATAAAGATAAGATAAAACCAGACAGCATGTTATAAAACCACAGGCTGTACTATGTGCCTTAGCATGGATAACCCTTCTTTTGGGTTAGCTTGAGACTGTGTGTATGGCTGTCAGTTTGGAAAATGTCTTCCTATTAGGAGGGTAAACTTTCAATATTTGAAAATGTGCATAGTTTTGTGTGTTGTTATTAAGTTAACATGGTTTAGGGGATATTGGATGTGTGTGTGTCTATTTTTGTTTAAGGGTTTTCAGTAAAACAAAAAGCTCTGTATGATTTGACATATGCTGAAATGGAGATGACAAGAAACAACTGTATAAAATATTAATCTGCCAAACAGTGCATGCATGTAATACAAAAGCTGAAACTAGACATTTAACAAAAAGTTGTTATACATAAAGGTGAGAATAATAATTTCTCAAAGGTTTATGCTTTCTGTAATGTCTTTAAACATTAATGGTCTCACAGATAGATACAAAAAAGAAAGAGTAGTGAACTATAGTTAAAAAATAGAGTGCAAATAGCTATGCTAGAGGAGACACACTTGGAAAGAATTGAACATGTAAATTTGATAAAGAAAGGTTTTCCGGATGGTTATTCAGTGGAATACCTGGGGCAAAGGAAGAGAGGCACTCCAATAGAAATAGAACAGGATAAACAATACAATAATAATAGATCTGTAGTAATAGGGGCTACTGGCAAGGGAAGATAATTACACTGGCATGTATTTATATTCCACTGAAAACTGCTGTAATGGAGCTTAAGAAAATTCTGGAAGAAATAATCAGCTTTCAGCAAGGAATATTACTTATAGGTGGTGGCTGGAATTTGATTTGCAACAATGAAGATGTAGTCTCGAAGCAGGGTAGATTTTTTTAAAGAAATTCATGAAAATATTTGGCATGGAAGATGTGAATTCAGTACTAGGAGTTCAGAGTGACTGCACATATTATTCCCCAAGATACAAAAACTGGGCTAGGCTAGACAGAATTTACATTCACAGGAACATGTGCATTTAATTGAAGGGCCGGATATACCCTTGATAACTATTTCAGATCATGTGTCAATTATAACTAAAATAAAAACAATAAAAATGAGACACTTGCTTATCCCACCTATCTGTTGAAAAGAGAGGAATTTAAGAAATGGGTAGTGGAAATTATTCAGGAGCTATTAGAGAAGATAGACTTTTTAAGAAAATATAGGGAGTGGAATAAAATTAAAGTGGAGTTTAAAATTGGGTGGAAATAAAACAAAGGGAGATATAGTTAAGAAGGAACAAGAATTATTTAGAAGCACTAACAAATGTTCAAGTATTGCAAAATAGTGCAAATCTCACAGAACAAGAAGAGGAACCGCAGAATGCTAAACACACAATAAGGGAGTACCTTGATAATAGGCATGAGTTTAGAAAGATTGCTGTAAGCAACTATTTTTTGATAATAACAACTCTATAGCACAAAAACATTTAGCACAACGACTCAGGCAACAGAAAGTAGAAAGGGCTGTCACCAAGCTTATGGAGCTTATAACAAGGAAGATAAGGGATCCTGTGGAAGTATTAGAAATATTTCAGAAATTCTATGAAAGTCTAAATAAAGCAGAGAAATATGGAAATCAAGAAAAGGTACTAACAGAAATGTTTATAGAATAATTAAACATGCCAAGATTAGAGGTAAAGGAGGCTCAATTACTAACAGTTAGGATAGGAGGAGGAGATGAGATAAAAATAGTAATGTATAACCAATCTACAGGAGAGTCCCCAAGAATACATGTTATTCCTGTGGAAGCTTGGAGGGAAAACTGATAAAGATCTGGAAGGTTTTGTTTAATAGTATTTTAAGAGAAGAAGTACCAACATCCTGGAAGAAAGCAGTAGTAGTTGTAATACCTAAAGAGGGTAAAGATCCATCAGATCCAGCTTCATACAGGCCCATTTCAATACTAAACCATGGTTATAAAGTGTTTATAATGGCTAAAAGAATGTCAAAAGTGATGCCAAAATTGATAGACATGGTTCAATGTGGTTTTGTGGAGGGAAGGCAAACATTTGACATTAACAGAACACTGATGATCCAGAGAGAAGCAGAATGTAAGAAAATACCGCTGTTGTTGGTGGATCTTGATGCAGAGAAAGCATTTGATCAAGTGGGACTTAATGAGCAGAGCAATAGAAGCATTTGCTTTCTCTGATAAAATTATAAGATTGATTAAGAGGATAGATGAGGGATAGGAGGACAAAATTAAAATGGGTGGGGGAAAGGACTAAACAAAAGATAATACAAAGCCCAAGAAAATGGAAGATCTGTTATATGGACATCAGTAGTAAAATACATGCAGTTAAATGTTTTTAGTCCTTGTAGTCTTATACACAGGTAAAGCATATTTTTATCAACCAAAGGAAAAGTTGTGGATAGCAGTAAAGAGCTGAAGGATTTTATCTGTGCGGGACATCAAGAGTCAAGTGCAATAAGCTTATTCTTCCAATAGAACAGGGTGGATTGGGATTAGTTGATATGAAGGGGTATTTCAGAGCAACACATTTAAGGCTCCTATACATAGCACAAGCAGAAAACTATAATTAACAGTGAAAACAGGTGGTGAAATGGGGGGGGGGGGGGGTTCAAGAAACATGAAGAGACTGGGATTTTGGATGCAGACTTTTAAGAAGAATAAAAATAATCATACAGAATATTTTAGTCCTAAAGTAGCAGAAAATATTCTAAGAACTAAGGCAACATGGGAATGGAGAAATTAGATTCTCCTGATAGGGATAACTGCAATTATGGATACAGACAACAGGCAAGGGGGGGGGCTGGAATTTATTGGAGAAAACTAGCAAAGGAACCAAGGTATTGGGAGCAAATACAGCGAAGGAAAGGTAATAGAATGGGAAGACACCAAGAACTTATTTGGACTGCAGGTTAGAGATTGCCTTCCCTGTTAAGGATTGATCGCAGAGTATAGGCAAAGAGAAAGAAATGGGGAGGTTCTAAATGAAAGACCAACACTGGTAGAGTTTTTAGTAGAATCTAGAACAGAAGTTGCTGTTAAGAAAGTAGACCATATAAAGTATTGCATGATAACTATAAGAATCAATCAGAGGAGGTTAGAAAGGATTGGGAAGAAAGATTGGATAAGCAATTCACAAATAAACAATGGGGGTATATATGTATGTCTCCAAAATATGCAACAAAGTCTAGAAGATTTAGGATCTTTGCTTGGAAGTGTTTGCATAAGTATTTTTGTATCCCAGGTACACTCCAAATAATTTTTCCTTAGGTAGACAGTAAATATTGGAGGTGTGATGGGGAAGAAAGAGGTAACTGGGAACATATTGTCTGGGAGTGTAATGAGTTGGCAGACTTTAAATATTCACTGTAGACTGTTGTATTGGAAATGCTGGGTTAGCAAATTGGTGTAACTAAGGAAATGATTTTCTTGAGCTGTGATACAGAATTGAAATTGTCTAGACATACTAAGACCTTGCTGAGTCTAATTATGATGCCTGCCAAAAAACAATTACTAGAAAATGGAAATCAAAATCCAAACCGACTTTACTAGAAGTAGCGAAGATAGTAACAGAGATAAAACAATTAGAATTGGGGTATTTAGAAAAGGATAGGAGCAAATTGCATAGGAAAAAATGGGAAGTGTGAGGTCAGTACACACAGAGGAAGAATGAGGTTTAAATAATGGTTGATTGACACTGACTGGATATATTATAAGTAATGATGTTTGCAGCTATAGTTGTATTGCCATGGTTTGTAATGGATAATGTTTACAACTGAGATTGTGTCTGTATGGTTTATTTTCATTTATATAAATGTAAGATTGCCAATGTCATACATGATAATTCAATAAAGATGTTTCTTGTGTAAAAATAAAAGAGCTAAAATTCAAGTCGAAATCAAGGTCATTATATGGAAATATATATATATATATATATATATATATATATATATATATATATATTTATTTATGGACAGCGCAGTGGTGCAGTGGTTGCGTTGTCACCTCACAGCAAGAGGTTCTCCGGTTCGATTCTCGGCTGGGGTGTCTTCTGTGTGGTGTCTGCATGTCCTCCCTGCATTTGTGTGGGTTTTCTCCCATGTTTCAAAGACATGCATGTGGAATATTTCTCCCCAAGCCTGTGCTGAAAAATGCCTTTGTTCCAAGTCAGACTTTCCCAGTAAATAAATGTGTGTGTGTGCGTGTGTGTATGTGTGTGTGTGTGTATAAGCAAATGGTAAAAAAGTTACACAGGTAAACCATTCAGTAAAAACTGCAAGAAAGACTCAGCATAGCAAGAAACTTCATTATGTAATACTTTAAACTTCCTGTATTGGAGGCCCATGGGACATATCCAAATGATTCCTTAAGGATATAGCAGTGTTTCAGCTACATGGTTTTTGAATCCATGAATAGATATATGGAAGCAGGGAAGTTCTTTGCCTGTTCAGTTCATCAAACTTTCTTAATAGGTTCTTGGGTAAGTGCTAAGCTACCTGCCCTAGAGGGATTTTTAAGCTTAGTTAGTTTCTCTTTTTGTGCTCGAATTAACCTATACCATTTGGTTAGAGATTGGACTTACCCATCCCATGGTTGATTATTATCCCTAATGAAAATAACTAGGATCATAGCATGGATAATTTGAGGGGGACACATGACTGGGATAAAGCATTTAGGAACTGCCTCTGTCCATTAGCAGTACAGGGGAGCAAACCTAAGGCAAATTTTCTGTTTTCCAAACGTAGATTCAAGTTCCACTTGAATATGGACAGGGCCTTGAACTTTGTTTTATGTGGATGGAGAGTGTGTTCCAGAACAGCAATATTTTATTTAACTTTATTTTATTTTACATTTATTGACCGGGCTAGTCCAACTGGATATATGTCCATTTTCAGTAGAGGCCCGTGGAGAAAAGCTCCACTACAAATAATAGCAACAAGAGGTATAGTACATTTTAAGACTAGAATACAAGATTTTTACATAGCAGCTTAGTAATAATATAATTCACATTTATTTGCAAGGCTACAGTGACAAGTATTTCTAAGGTGGAGACAAGTTCATGCAGTAGAGAGCTTGCTAATCAAGTTTAAGCACTGTAGTAGTTTCTAAGAAAGGCTAAGTTAGTAGCAACTTTAGTTAGCTGACAGCTCATACTCTCTGAGGTTAATGAAAAATTAGACAAAGTAAGGCAGTAGTAAGATGAGTTGTTGTTGTGTCTTTCGACTTTTCCTGGTTAGGGGTCGCCACAGCGGAACTCCGGTCCGCTAATGATTGGCAGTAGATTTTTACGTGCCGACTTGCCGGGCCTGACGCACAACCTTCAATGAAGGAACGCCCATTCACGCATGTCGCCACACAGAAGACGCTCTAACTGAGAATTAAACGGGACAACGCTACCGCAGCACCACCACCGTAGTAAGATGAGTATACATTAAATATGAAGGAGGGAGATTATTAGTCAGGGTTCGTGCAAGGGCATAGCCAGTGAGTTTTAAGGTATTCTTTAAGTTGCTTTTTGAAAAGTAGTGTAGAGGAAAGAGATGAGAGTTCCCTGGGAAGCAGGTTCCAAGTTTTCCTCGCAGTGTTGGAGAACAGTGAGTCCCCAGCCTTGTTGTTGGCTTTATGTATAGATACTAGTAATCTATTAGCTGAGCATAGGGTTGTGAGATTTTTCTAGGGGGTAATAAGACTAGTGAGTATTGGAGTATTACTAGGATGATAGAAGATCTTGTGTGTGATAATAAGTTGGTGAAATAGAAGTTGATTTTGGAGTTCTAGCCATCCAAGTTGTTTTAGATTGTGACAATGGTGTGTTCTAAATGGGGAGCTAGTGGCAAATCTGGCAATGTTATTATAGGAGGCTGCCAGTTTGTTGAGGTTGTTTTTAGAAAGATTAGTATAAATAGGAGAGGCATAGAGGAAGGTAGAGATAAGATGGGTGTGGGCAATAGTAGTTCTAGCTGTAGGGGTAAGGAAGGGTTTAATCCTGTAAAGGGAGCCTAGCTTTCTGTTAACTGATTTTATTGTAGTATTGATGTGTGTGTCAAATAAGCCGCGGTGGTGCAGTGGTAGCATTGTCGCCTAACAGCAAGAGGTTCTCCCGTTCGATTCTCGGCTGTAGTGCCTTCTGTGTGGAGTCTGCATGTCCTCCCCGCGGTCAAGTGGCATTCAAAAGACATGCGTGAATGGGCATGCCTTTGTTGAAGGTTGGGCGTCTAGCTGGCACCTCGGCACCATGAAAATCTACTGCCAAACATTAGCGGACCGGAGTTCCGCTGTGGCGACCCCTAACCGGGAAAAGCTGAAAGAAGAACATTGATGTGTGTGTCAAAGGTAAGGTTGTGGTCTAGTGTTACTCCTAAGAATTTGGTGGTTGTTTCGGGAGATATAACAGTGCCATTATTAGATGTCACTGTGAAGTCTATTTGTGAGGACTTTATTGTAGGATTGAAGAGCAATAATTTAGATTTTTGGGGGTTCAGGAGAAGGCAGTGCTGTAGGAACCAGTTTTCAACTTTGTTAAATACATTTTGGGTGAGGGATTGGAGTTCAGATAAGGAAGTAGTGGAGCATATTAATGTTGAATCATCTGCATATTGTATACAGGTAGCTTAAGGAATTGTTAGATTTAGATCATTAATAAAAATGGAGAATAGGAGAGGGTCCAATATAGAGCCCTGGGGAACTACAGGGGTAACAGGAAGGTGTGTGGATAGTTCATTGTCCCAGAGCACAGCTTGTTGTATGTTTTCTAAGTAGGACTTGTACCAGTGTAGTGCCTGTGTATCAAGTGAGAAGGATTTAAGTATATCCATAAAAAGCTGATGGTTAACCATATCAAAGGCTTTTGAGAGGTCAATAAAAAGTGCAAAAGATAGAGTGTTGTTATTACGATTTTTGTTGATGCAGTCAGAAAAGGATAAGAGGGCAGTGGTGGTGCTGTGGAATGGCCTAAAACCATGCTGACAGCTGGCTAGTAAGTTATTGTGGATAAGGTGGTTGAGTAGTTGTCGGTGGATGCATTTTTCCATAATTTTTGCTAATGGAGAGAGTAAGGCTGTTGGGCGAAAGTTTAAGAGTTCAGTAGAGTGACCACCCTTGTGCAGAGGGATGATACGGGAGATTTTCTAGATAGATGGGATGGTTCCTTCAGTAATTGTTCTGTTTATTAGGATGGAAATGGGATAGGCTATGATTTTTGCTGATTTCTGCAGATATTCAGCTGATAGAAGGTCTGCTGAGGGGGTGCATGGTTTAAGTTTCTAGAGAAGGATGCAAATGAGGGATGTTGGTACTGGTTGTAGATGAAATTAGGGAGATAAGCTAGTTATAGTGAATGCCAGACTTGTGCTAACAGGGGGGTAGAGAATTAGCTAGGGATTGGATGGCCTCAGTAAAGAAGGTATTAAAGGCATCAGCAATGTGCTTAGGATTGTCGTGACTGGTGCCTGATGGGGTTGGTGTTTTGGAGTGACCTGGATGTAAAAGTTCTGTTAATACCTGACCAGACCTTTTGTGGTTTGTGCTGGTGGGTTTGCTGGAGTTGAAAGTAAACTTTTTTTGTCAAGAAGTATAGGCTTTTTTGGTAACATTCCTCAAATATTTAAATTTTTGATGATCTGTTGGGTTTTTAGTAGTTCTCCATTTGGCTCGAATTTTATTTCTAAGTATGATTTGATGTCTAGTTTCGTTTGTAAGCCATGGACCAGTTTTCATGCTATTTCTGACAGAGCGAGTAGGGGTAGGATTTGTAAGAATTTGGTGTTAAAGTATAAAACTGCCTCCTCTAGTTGGAGGTGTTTTAGTGGTGACCAGTCACATGCCTTAAGTTCAGTTTGGAAGCTTTCTAGATTAAAATTTTTGCTGGACCTAGTAGTTCTATACATGTAAGAGTTGGGAATATTGATCTTTTGTCTGAATACATAGGTTAGTAAGTGGTCACTAATGTCATCAGGAAGGGTGCCTGCTTTATATGTAAGGGGATGATTGTTAACAAGTATCCAGTATAAGGTGCTTTCTTTGTTATTAGGTTTATGGATTCTAGTGCGGGGGGTAATTATTTGGGAAAAACCATATAGGTGTATATGGGTAGTAGGCTTGGGTGAACTACAAGTAGTCCAGTCTATATTAAAGTCACCCAGCACTATGGTTCCTTGTGGTAAGTAAGCAGAGAGCCAGTTAAGGATATTTTCAAGGGTATCGATGTTATTTCCAGGAGGAAGGTAGGAGCATATTAAATAGATGGATTTAAAGGCATTGATTTGAAGTTTTGCAGTAAGGATTTCAGCATTACTATAAGTAGGAAGCTGCACGTCGAAAGAAGTGACTTGTAGCCCAGATTTGTAAAGGATGGCTACACCCCACCCTTTTTGGTTTTGCGGTCTATTCTCAAAATATTGTATCTAGGTGGGGTGATTTCATTATCCTGGGTTGTTGGTTTTAGCCGTGTTCCTGTGCGACATAAGATGTCAAAAGAATGCACATCTAGGAGAGTATGGAGGTGAGCTACTTTATTGTTTAAGCTACGAATATTGAGATGTGCTATAAGGAGAGAGTTAGAAGGTCTTGCTGGGGTGTAAAAGGTGGAGGGAATGTATGTAAGGGGGTCAGTGGCATCAATATTGTTGGGGCCAGGGTTGGGTGAATGTCGCCATCTAATAGGGGGTGTTGTTGAGGTCTATGTGTGAGCTTTAAAGTTTTAGAAAAGATGTATAGAGATTTTCTGAATTGGAGGCAAGTAATGTGGGCTAGTCTGTGATACTTTGAAAGTAGATAGGTAGGTGTTGATGTTATGTTTATGTGGTTATGGGAGGCTGCCTGAGTTGCTAGTAAAGTCTGCTGGAAGGGGTGGTGAAATTCAGTAATGGTGAGATGTTCATAGGCTGTTAGGATATAGGGTACAGATAAAAAAGTTAGGATAGTGTATAGGAGTAATAACTTTTTGTGTCTGGAGATAGGATTTATGGCCATTGTAAGGTGAATAATAGAGATAAAGTGGAGGTGGTAAGGATTGGGAATTATATAAATGTATACAATAGGGTGTGGGTTAAGAGAGGGTAGGAGAGAGGACCTATCTAGTGTATCAGTATGTTAACAAGAAGCATTAAGTGTTTGTGTGATTAGTATGCAAATGGATTGGGTGTCAAGGGAAGGGGTGGGGTTTCAGAGGTATAAGGTTAGATGCACTGGGGGTGGGTGAGATTTGGGGGTAGGGTAGGGGAGGGGAGTGAGCCCGTAGGGGGAATGGAGCGGGAAGAGCCAAAGGGTGAATAGCTGGAGAGAGAAAATCTGTAACCGAAGAGAGACAGCAGCTGAGACATAAGTATGATACAGAAAGAATTTGCCTTATAGTATAAAATAAAAAGGTTTCGTGGGCAGGAGAAAACATGGGGAAGAAAACCAGGGAAGGAGAACAGAGAGAAAAAGGGTCTAACTATAATAGTAACCAATGGGAGAAAATAAAAAGACTTTCGGCTTTTCCCGGTTAGGGGTCGCCACAGCGGAACTCCGGTCGGCTCATGATTGGCAGTAGATTTTTACAGTGCCGAGTTGGCAGCCCAATGCCCAACCTTCAAAGAAGGCACGCCCAGTCACGCTCGCACCTACCTGCGTGTCTTTAATGTCACTTGACCGCGGGGAGGACATGCAGACTCCACACAGAAGGCACTCCAGTTGAGAATCGAACGGGAGAACCTCTTGCTGTGAGGCGACAACACTAACCATTGCACCACCACGGCTACAACCAATGTGAGAAAATATCGTGAGTAAAAGCTTATACCAGGGTATGTAGTGCCACCTAGTGGTGAGAGGAGAAAAAGGCTACCAGGGAAGGATACTATTTGACTGGTAACCTAGTTTATCACTTAGAGAGAAAAAGTAATATCTGGAGGGGCGAGGGGGAGAAGTGGGCTGCGGTCAGCTGCTAACACGCTGGAGCTGAGATGCATCATTCGCAGGGTAATGAGCAAGTACTGAAAACAGTTATATACCTAGGTATTAGGCTACATACACTGAGTCTTGAGATGAATACGGGGATAACCGCACTGAAGGGTGCATTGAGCAGAAAAGGCATCTTCACAGAGAAATAGGAGGAGGTATTCCTTGCTGTTGTGGTTGCGGTTATTAAATTTCATTTCTTTGGCTAGAAACAGAGGGAGCACCCGGGGTAGAGAGGCTGTAAAATAAAGAAAAAGGGCAATTCTGAGCAAAAGTCAGGCAGATATGGGGAGGCACAGAAGGAGAAGATAGGACAAGAAGTAAAAGAGTTAGGCTAGACAGAAGGAAGCAGGGGAGAATATTAGTGAGACATATAAAGGTGAAAAGACCTGACAAAGTAAAACCAAGGATCATTTCCCCTTAAGCTCAAGAAAAACATACACCCAGCTATAAGATAGGGCAAGGCAAGAAGTGTTACGAGAGGAACTCCATACCTTTAGCTACACATGCAACAGTAGAATACAGGTCGTTGTACAAAGGAAGGAGGAGCAGCAAGAGCAAAATATAGATGGAGTACAACAGCAGCAGCAGTTCCAGAAATAAATATCAGCAACAGTATATGCAACCTCCGACTTGTTTAGATACACGCAACACTTAAATGGAACAATGTAACACTAATATGGATCAATTATACGGCAACACATTCAACATATGGTATCAGAGCCTTACACTGTAGTTTTTTAGTCAGTTTAGCAGGCTGTATCTAAGTCAGTGACTGTAGCAGGTGTATTAATGCTGTAGGGACAGTATACTGCCACACATGTAAAGAATAACACTATCCAGTTGGAGCCGCCAATAAACTACAGTACACATTGGCGTTGGCAATCCTTCAGTGTACAAGACATGTGTAAATAGTCTCAGGAAGGATAATACACTAATTACAGCAGTACAAGATCTTAATCAGCACAGTAGCCAGGCCAAGAGACACAAACAATTAAAGACAGTAAATATATAATAAAAGTGCAAACTGATTCACGCTACAGCTAGGGGAGAGATAGGTCTCCACGCGAGCATGCTATACTATCTCAATTAAATGTCTAGGCCGCAAGCAACCCAACAGTACATTAAATTAAGAGAACGTAAGTTCTGTAAACACTTAACATATAATACTGCTAAGTTCAACTCTTACCAGGAAACAAGATGAGCAGCCAGTCTACAAGACCGCTTGGGGAGATAGTGCACACACTGGGTTGGAACAACGACATTTAAAAATGGCACCGAATAGACCTCCAACTAGAAATAACTTCTTGGGAGGAAGTCGGCTGGGGGGAGGGGATAGGGGGAGTGAAGTGAGGTAGGACTGAAGAGGGGGAAAAGGGGCGGGAAAGGAGCCAAAGGGTGAATAGCTGGAGAGAGAAAACAATCTGTAACTGAAAAGAGACAGCAGCTGAGATGTAGGTATGATACAGAAAGAGTTTGCCTTATATTATAAAAAGAAAAGATTTCATGGGCAGGAGAAAATGTGGGGAAGAAAAACAGGGACGGAGAACAGAGAGAAAAAGGGTCTGACTATAATAGTAACCAAAGGGAGAAAAATATCGTGACTAAAAGCTTATACCAGGGTATGTAGTGCCACCTAGTGGCGACAGGAGAAAAAGGATACCAGGGAAGGATACGATTTGAATGGTAACCTAGTTTATCACTTAGAGAGAAAAAGTAATATCTGGAGGGATGAGGGGGAGAAGCGGGCTGCGGTCGGCTGCTAACACACTGGAGGCAAGATGTATCACTCGCAGGGTAATGAGCAAGTACTGAAAACAGTTATATACCTAGGTATTAGGCTATATACACTGAGCCTTCAGTTGAATACGGGGATAACTTCACTAAAGGGCGCGTTGAGCAGAAAAGGCATCTTCACAGAGTAATAGGAGAAGGTATTCCTTGCTGTTGTGGTTGCGGTTATTAAATTTCGTTTCTTTGGCTAGAAATAGAGGGAGCACCCGGGGTGGAGAGGCTGTAAAATAAAGAGAAAGGACAATTCTGAGCAAAAGTCAGGCAGATATGGGGAGGCACAAAAGGAGAAGATAAGACAAGAAGTAAAAGAGTTAGGCTAGACAGAAGGAGGTATGGGAGAATATTAGTGAGACATATAAAGGTGAAAAGGCCTGACAAAGTAAAACCAAGGACTGTTTCCCCTTAAGCTCAAGAAAAACGTACACCCAGCTATAAGATAGGGCAAGACAAGAAGTGTTACGAGAGGAACCCCATACCTTTAGCCACACTTGCAATAGTAGAATACAGGTCATTGTACAAAGGAAGGAGGAGCAGCAAGAGCAAAATATAGATGGAGTACAACAGCAGCAGCAGTTCCAGAAATAAATATCAGCATCAGTATATGCAACCTCCGACTTGTTTAGATACACACAACGCTTAAATGGAACAATGTAACACTAATATGGATTAATTATACGGCAACACATTCAACATATGGTATCAGAGCCTTACACTGTAGTTTTTTAGTCAGTTTAGCAGGCTGTATCTAAGTCAGTGACTGTAGCAGGTGTATTAATGCTGTAGGGACAGTATACTGCCACACATGTAAAGAATAACACTATCCAGTTGGAGCCGCCAATAGACTACAATACACATTGGCATTGGCAATCCTTCAGTGTACGAGACATGTGTAAATAGTCTCAGGAAGGATAATGCACTAATTGCAGCAGTACAAGATCTTAATCAGCATAGAAGCCAGGCCAAGAGACACAAACAATTAAAGACAGTAAATATACAATAAAAGTACAAACTGATTCTTGCTACAGCTAGGGGAGAGATAGGTCTCCATGCAAGCACGTTTTACTATCTCAGTTAAATGTCCAGGACGCAAGCAACCCAGCAGTAAATTAAATTAAGAGAATGTAAGTTCTGTGACCACTTAACATATAATACTGCTAAGTTCAACATTTACCAGGAGGCAAGAAGAGAAGGCAAACCACTGGACCGCTTGGGGAGATAGTGCACGCACTGAGTTAGAACTGCAACATTTAAAAATGGCACCGAATAGACCTCCAACTAGAAATAACTTCTTGGGAGGAAGTTGGCTAGGGGGAGAGGATAGGGGGCATGAAGTGAGGTAGGACTGGAGAGGGGGAAAAGGGGTGGGAAAGGAGCCAAAGGGTGAATAGCTGGAGACAGAAAACAATCTGTAACTGAAAAGAGACAGCAGCTGAGATGTAAGTATGATACAGAAAGAGTTTGCCTTATAGTATAAAATTAAAAGGTTTCATGGGCGGGAGAAAACATGGGGAAGAAAAACAGGGAAGGAGAACAGAGAGAAAAAGGGTCTGACTATAATAGTAACCAATGGGAGAAAATATCGTGAGTAAAAACTTATACCAGGGAATGTAGTGCCACTTAGTGGTGACAGGAGAAAAAGGCTACCAGGGAAGGATACGATTTGAATGGTAACCTAGTTTATCACTTAGAGAGAAAAAGTAATATCTGGAGGGGTGAGGGGGAGAAGCGGGCTGCGGTCGGCTGCTAACACACTGGAGGCAAGATGTATCACTCACAGGGTAATGAGCAAGTACTGAAAACAGTTATATACCTAGGTATTAGGCTACATACACTGAGCCTTCAGTTGAATACGGGGATAACCGCACTGAAGGGTACATTGAGCAGAAAAGGCATCTTCACAGAGTAATAGGAGAAGGTATTCCTTGCTGTTGTGGTTGCAGTTATTAAATTTCATTTCTTTGGCTAGAAACAGAGGGAGCACCGGGGGTAGAGAGGCTAGGTATTAGGCTACATACACTGAGCCTTCAGTTGAATATGGGGATAACCGCACTGAAGGGCGCGTTGAGCAGAAAAGGCGTCTTCACAGAGTAATAGGAGGAGGTATTCCTTGCTGTTGTGGTTGCGGTTATTAAATTTTGTTTCTTTGGCTAGAAACAGAGGGAGCACCTGGGGTAGAGAGGACTGAATCTTCAGTTGATTACGGGGATAACCACACTGAAGGGCACGTTGAGCAGAAAAGGAGTCTTCACAGAGTAATAGGAGGAGGTATTCCTTGCTGTTGTGGTTGCGGATATTAAATTTAGATTCTTTGGCTAGAAACAGAGGGAGCACCAGGGGTAGAGAGGCAGGAGGCGAGACGAGCAGCCAGACCACAGGACCGCTTGGGGAATATCCTCTGTGAGATACACCTGCCCCTCCAAGCAATTCTGTTGATGTTGCAGAAGAGGTTTATATCCCTATGCCAAGTGTTTCTGATGTCGTTTGACTTGCTGATGTATGGTAAATGCATTAGCATTGGACTGGAGGATGCATTGAATGCCAGACACAGGTCACCTTTTAGCAATTTGTAGGATATCAAGTATAGTGACATGGTTTTGAGTCTGTCCATGTAAGACATGTTATTTAAGCTTTATATCCTTTTAGTAAGTATCTCTGTGGGTGTTCCAGATGTTGCATGTGTCTGGACAGATACATATATGCTGTAATTGCCAAAGATTCCAAAGACATCCACAAAACATTCTATAGTTATGTCAAGAATCTAAATGGCAATGCTCATTTCTGCTCTGAGCTACAACAGAATGGCATTAAATATACTGATCCCAAGGATATTGCCAATATCCTGGCAGATCGATTTAGTGCCAACCTCACCCCCCTCTCACCCCCTAAAGGGGCCATCTCAATACCAAAAGATTGCCAAATTCCGGTAATCATGGCCACACAGGTAGAAACCGCACTCTACAAAACTAAGAATACAGCATCCATGGGACCAGATGACATCCTGTGCTGTGTACTACATGAACTACAAAATGAACTGGCACCTCACCTAAGTGTCATGTTTAATCATAGCCTCACCTCAGGCTTCATGCCCACTGAGTGGTGCACAGCTAAAGTTATCCTACTCCACAAGGGAGGATCCACCTTGGATCCCAGGAACTACCATCCCATCAGTCTGATGAGCCTGATCTGCAAGTGTATGGAATGCATTGTCATGGAACTTATAAACAAAGACATTGGCAACCTTCAAATACTGGACCCCACCCAGTTTGGGTTCGTGAAGGGCCGATCTTGTCTACTGAACCTGATTGACTTCTACAAATTAGTCTGCAGAGCTGTGGATGGGGGTAAGGCAGTCCACACAGCCTATCTGAACCTCGCCAAGGCCTTTGACACCACCCCTCACTCTGAAATCATAGATAAACTTACTAAGCTGGGCATAAATCCCTACGTCACTCGATGGGTTGCCAACTGGCTTACTGACAGAACACAGACTGTAAAAATAGCCGACTCCAAATCCAGCTCAAGACAAGTGACAAATGGAGTGCCTCAGGGTTCAGTCCTGGGACCGTTCTTGTTTGGCATCTACTTCTCTGAAGTACAGGCCAACACTAAGGGACTCTGGCTAACAAAGTTCACAGATGAAAACTGGGAGCCATTATTGAATCCAAATGATGTGGATATTCTACAAAAGGGCCTTACAGAAACAGATGCTTGGTGCCAGAGCCATGGGCTCAAGCTCAATGCCAAGAAATGTATAGTTATCCCCTTTGGGAAAAACCATGTACCCATGAATTACCACATAGGTGGCAGTACGCTAAACACTGAAAGTTTGATGAGAGACTTAGGGACACAGGTGGACAGTGGTTTCACCTTCGGTAATCACATCACCACAACAGTCAGGAAATCCTTCTATGTGGCACACGTCATCACTAAGGGCTTTTCATCCAGAAAAAAGAAGATCATTGTCCCACTGTACTCATCCCTCATTAGACCCATTGTGGAGTACAACGCCCCATTTGGTATGTACCTCACAAGACATCTGCAACAGGTGGAAAGGCCACAGAAATACCTCACTAAAAAAATCACAGGTCTAAAGCAGATGCCCTATGCTGACCGTCTAAAAAAATCCAGCTATACTCTGTGGCATATCATCTACTCAGAGGTGATCTCTGCTTAACATACAAGGCCATGTCCAACCCTGAGCTGTTGGACCTGCTCCACTTCCTCCATGCCTCCTTGGCCTTCTTCAAAAGGAACCTTGACGATTGGATGGGAGATAGGAAATTCACCCTGGAGATCACGTTAGTCGCCCTGCTAGACAGGGGTCCAGGGAAGTAAATATTGTGGGAAGAAATATACAGGGAATTGTTTGGCTAGGCTTGTATAGGCCCTAGGGCCGATAGCCTAATACCAACCTATGAACCTATATAGATAGATATATTAATGCCAGCATAAGAGATTGAAGACACCTTTGATCATAGAATATCAGTATTACTTTGTGAGTAGTTGTGGTACAGCAGAGACCTTTCCCCACTGTTGTGCGATCTTGAAGTTTGTATATATATATATATATATATATATATATATATATATATATATATATATGTGTGTGTGTGTGTGTGTGTGTAGCAGGGGTTGCATGGGCGGGGCTTGTATATACACACACATATGCCATCTGACAGCCCATCTCATGTAATAAGAAAAAAACTACTATAATACATTGTTATAGTTGGCAGTAGAATACGTACATGTATTATGATGTTGTAGTACCAAGTGTTTCAGACACTCACTGATATGGACTTTAATGTTTTATATGCTATGTACAGTTTGGCAGAAAAAACAGGAAATAAAGCTGTGTACTTATACCTTATATGTTTAACTGCATAGAGCCGAAAGTCCTTTCTTTACATAACCACTGAAAGGATTAACATCTTTTTGTGTTAATCATTCATTTATTCATTCATTCTCCGTTTACTCTCTAAGTGTGTTTCTGGGTCATGGGGGAGATGGAGCCTGCCTTTGCATTCACTGTGTACAAGGTAGAGAAATCAATGCTGAACTAGGTGCCTGCCCTTTACAGGACACTCAGAAGCTTTCATATAATATGCTCACCTGTGGTAAATTTGGAGGAATGACAGCTCACCTATAGTAAGTCTTTGAGATGTGGGAGGAAACCAATGCACTTGGAGAAAACCTGCATGTTGATTCCAAATAGAAGGCATTCCAGCAAAGAACCCAGCTAGAGATCCATGCACTGTAAGGCAACATATTTAATTCTGTGTTTATTTATTTATTTTTATTTCTTATTGCATTGACTTGTTTTTGTTGGCAATATCAATGTATTTTTTAAAATATTTCCAAAATTATACAGAAAACTTTTTTATTGGATAGCACTTATATGAAGAGGTCTTTTCCCATTTCAGAATTGCATAGATCATTGCTGCATTAACAAAATTAAGACATGATAGCACTGAACCCTCTCTCTATTTAGATACACTACAATTGAAGTGCTGCTCTGCATGTGATCCAACTGCATATTGCATTTTCTGTTATTTTGTTTATTAACTACATTATTCAACTATATCAAAATCCATACATTTTTTGTGCTTCCCTCGTGCATAGTGCACTTTAGTTTCCCCTAATGGCTGGCCCAAGGATTACTATTAACTTACAAAAAATCCAAGTTTAGCTTTTCACTAACAACCAAAGTCAATCAGTAATTTTGAAGATGATAACATTCTGCATTATGCATTGTAGCAATTCACTTTTACCCTCTGCTAACATTTAGATACACTGTTATTGGAGCTGACATTCTTCTTCCCGCCTGTTATTCTGATTTAACCTCCCTTACTTTACATGTCCCCATTGCATATTGCATTTTCAGCGAAAAGACTGTATCGCTTGCACTTCCTGCCCCCCACCATCCATAGGTTTTCATCAGCTTTCTGCTCCTCCAGCCTTGCCATTACCTACCTGATCTCCCTTTTACTCTTCACTAGCTAGTTTGCTCTTTGGTATTTATGCCCCCCAATTTAGGAAATGTACTTGAGACTAACAGTTGGAGTGACAGGGAAGCAGATTGTTTTCTTTTTGCAAGGTATATGCCCCATCTTCTTAATGAATGTATTTTTTTACCATTTTTTGCAGTTAACAGTTAAATAGAGAATGCCTGTTTCTGCTGAACTACTTACTTTCCTTAGTATTTCCTAATTACTCTGTACTTTTGCTGGCTGTCAGATTGGAAGTGATAAGCTACGTACACAATCTGCAGTGGCTATAGTAAAGCTACTTTTGATAAACATGTAGTACCCTATTTATCTGAAGTGGACAGGCAGGAGACTTAAAAAATCTAGAAATAATAAAATAAGCACCTTCAGCAAACATATTATGTTTTACATATTTTGAGCATTTCAGATTAGCAGTGAGAATTTGCCGTGCACATGTACATTAAAGAATTAAATACAGGGTTTTACACATGGCAGATTAATGAGTGATATTTTTAAGAGCTGGTTTTTAGTACTCTGCAATTGGAATTGAGTGACAGTTTCTGTCTGCAGTGCAGACAGCCTGGGTTTAGTGAGCATCCCAAGGTCCAGAGAAGAGTAGTGAGATAGTCACAGATGTGAGTCTAGGATTTTGCAGTGCTTGGCTAGCATCTTCCTTGAGGAAGGATCCACAATGTTCATGTTCATGCACCCCACACTGACTTCATTGCTGTTTCCCAACTGGGGGAGCAGGATCATGGGTACTGTATAAAGAAAAAAAATCTCTTTCTCACACTGCAGCTTTGACTAGCCCCATTGCCAAACCCTTACTTAGCCTTGTATAGTGCGGGGGGGGTGAAATAAAATAGACTGGTATGGTGGAATCGTGAGAGTGTATTGACCTGCTTAGAGGGCCAGAAAATGTTTTGCAGTATTAAGAATTTTCCCTTAGCATTTGCCATCTGATAAGAGCAGGTCAGTCCTCCTTAACTCTTCTTCTTTTGGCTTTTTCCTGGTTAGGGGTCGCCACAGAGGATCACCTGTCTGCTCATGATTGGCAGTGGAGTTTTACAGTGTCAAGTTGCAAGCCTGGTGCCCAACATTCCACGGAAGGCACACACACACACACACACACACACACACACACACACACACACACACCTAGGGCCAGTTTAGAGTGTCCAATCCACCTACAGCATGTCTTTGGGATGTGGGAGGAAACTGGAGCACCCAGAGGAAAGCCATGCGACCACAGGGAGGACATGCAGACTCCACACAAAAGGCACCCCAGCCGAGGATCAAACCGGAGAACCTCTTGCTGTGAGGTGACAACGCTAACCGCTGCACCACTGTGGCTGCCCCAGATCAGTCCTCCTTAACAGCAGGACTAATTCCTCAGGTGTTAGTCTTAGTATTGGAAAGTGTTCCTTGGCTGCATACTATCCTTCCATCTTTCCACTGTGCATTGCAGGTGCACTGTGTCTCCAGATTTTTTTCTGTCAACAGAAAACAACCCCAGACAGAAATCAGTCCATTGCAATATTCTGCAGAAATTGTAATATTATTGAAATTCATCTGGGGATATAGTAAATCTGCTATACCGCTGGAGTTATTAGCGAGAAAAGCAGGTGGTGGAGTGGAATCGAATGTTGGGGATCAAAAGGAGGCATGTAACAGCCAGACAGAATTGTGTTGCCATTTAGAGGAACAACATACCAGAAAGAACAGAGCAAAGAAAAATGCAGAGAGAAAGAAAATGGACTGAATCTAAGACAGAGGTAATGGAGGACTGTATCCTAAGCTCTTTTTGGCACCATTTATGATGCAGTGGCAGCCAGGAGAGAAAAGCCCATGTTTCATATAGAGAGGTATTACTGTTATCAGCAGCAGACCACTAACAGCAAAACATATTGATAGTCCCATCTAAAAACTCCAGCATCATGTAAAGGATATACCCACTCATCAAGTATGGCAGCTGATGAAATCCACAGGGCAGTGCCACCCACCCAATACATGAAATGTGGAGAGGGTGAAGTTCATACGTCAACTACATGAGGAAGCCAGCACATACATGGACATCAAAGGGTGTTATTAAGATTTATATAGTAGGAGCAAGCATTGAAGGGCAATTGGTGTTACCAGAGTGCAGATCATTACACCACATAGTCAGGAGTCAATAGAGGACATTGCATCCACAGCAACAAATAATACACCCTACTCTGGGATGTATCACCCTCTGCTGTGTCATTCAACAGCACATATCCTTCATAATGAAAAGCATCAGAGTGGAGGAAACTTAATCTATGTGGTCCTGATGATGGAACAGAACCCACATGACCTTTCCCTGTCACACCTTTGAATGATGGATGGCATATTTCTGAGACAAGTGTGTATCAGGAGCTGCACTTGATATATGACAGTATGGGTATGGGGTTAGATGCAGTTATGTGGTATTCATGTATGTTTTGATGGCTAGCAAGATGCATGACATGCAAGAAGATGTGTTGACCTGTGTGGCAAGCTTACTAAAGGATGTCGGAATACAGGTGAACCCAGTGTACATCATCATCATAATGGACTTTGAAAGGGCAGTGTACAATGCAGTTCAGAGTATGCTCACAGTAGCAAACCTATGAGGATTTCTGTTTCATCTAGGACAAATAATATAATGGCATTTGCAAAAGTGTGTATTCTGCTTGAAATCTGGGATGTAGAGCCCGAATACCAGCTTGAAGTGAAGGATCTTCTGTCCCTGGCATTCCTGCCACTAGAGCATTCCAACAAACCACCAGGTATGATAACCACCCACAACATTTGACCAAGCTGAAACTAAAAATAAATAAAAATGAGTGACCACCTGAATAATGTCCACATTCCATTTATTCACCATACTGATAAGAATAAGCACTTTCTTCTACAAGACCATTTATGTTGCTATCATGCTTACAGGTAATCATTTGCAGTTTTTGCTTTCTGTTTAGAATCTTGTCATTTGTGGGTCTGTGTCTCATTTCTCTTCTAGTTATCACAATTGCTTTCCCTCTTTTCCATACTTCTCACAAGCACCTTTATTTGACTACAGTGAAACCAGTATTACTGTTTCAGCTTTAGATGAGTTATTCTCTTGTTATTTATTTAGGTGGATTACAGCATTCATGTATAAATATTTTTCACATTTGTAAGTTTAATATTTTGTTATTTCTTTCCTTTCTAACTTCCTCTGTGACATTCTCCTTCAAGCGTGATTTTACTAGTCAAAATATATTATTTGTCCCAACCTTGACATAGCTCAGCTATCAATAATGGAGGCGGATGGCTGTTAGAGACTGCTACATTTCCTAAAGGTTCATATGTGTTTACTCGGCTAAATGTCATAAGGGCCTTTTTGAGCCTAACCATGTATCCCAAATCTCTGACAAGTTCTGGTATCCTCAATAAGTGTAAGCAGGGGCTTGGGAGGTGAAACATTTGCAGGCTACCTGTGTCTGTTAGAGACATAAGTGCCAAACCAGGGATGAATTTTCTGTTCCTCATCCAGTTGTCCAAGTTACACTTGACTTGGGTTAGGGAGGAATTTTGCTTTACATGGATGGGAATCCTGTATGAGAGAAGGTGTAGTCTCTGGGATACATACCTGTCTGTCCAGCAGGTCCTGTTTGTATCACAAGCAAGGTTTAAGTCTTTAGAATTGGTAATTCTGGTGCTGTTTGTTTTGTGGATATGCAGGAGGTCCATCAGAGAGGGGTCTGGCCATGCCTTGTATGCCAGGCATAGATCTCATCTCAGCAGTCTGTAGGAGACAGAATACAGGGATAGGGCCCTTAGGTGGTCTGCAAAGGACATGTTACTTATACCCTGTATTCTCTTAGTGAGGAATCTCTGTGAATGTTCCAATTGTTGGATATGCCTAGTTAGGTACATATCATATGGGGCATTGTACTCAATGATAGGTCTGATGAATGCTGAATAAAGTGGAACAATTACTTCTTTGGACCTAGATACTATACCTTTGTTTATAAATTGCACAACACAGAATGATTTCCTCACAACTGTAGACATGTGATGGTGAAAGGCTAGACTACTGTCTATGTGTGTTCTCAAGTCCCTGATTACTGGGTCAGCTGTTAGGGGTGTGTTATGAATATGATAGTTTCCATGGGTGGATGACTTCCTGAAAGATAATATTATCCATTTTTTTGGCATTTAGTTTTAGACTGTGGCTCTGGTACCAGTAGTTTGTTTGTGTCCTTGGCCTTAATTTTTGATATGCTCAATTGTTTCTTCACTTGGTCAGATGTCAGATCTTAGATCCTGTTGTTGAGACTGTGACTGTTTTTTATGTGTCCCAACTGATGTTTGATAGTCATGTGATTGGGGTTACAGCTGAAGGAAGGAAGATAAGGTAGCAGTTTTGGGCATTTTTGTAGCCTGTGGTTATGGCTTTAGTTACAGACTACTTGGAGCAGAAGTAGTTTGAAATGGATTAAATGAGGCAACAGCACACCACTCAACTGTCCAGATTTTTACCTCATATTTTTGGTTTGTTCCTCCTTAAATGTATGGTTTTCTTATAGATTCATAGGTAGGTACTAGGCTAGTGGTCCTAGGTCCTATATAAGCCTAGCCAAAAAGGTACCGTGGCTTTTGCCACCCAAGAAAAGTATTTTCCTGGCCTCTGTCGAGCAGAGCCACAGAGGTGATCCCCGGGGTGAATTTCCTATTTCCCATCCAATCATCAAGATTTTTCGTGAAGATTCCTAATGAGGAGCTTTGTTTAATATAGATAGGTAGTTTGTTCTAGAGCATGGGAAGTCTCTGGGACAGGAATCTATCCCTCCAGCATGTCCTGTTTATTGTGGTGACAAGGTTTAGGTCCCTAGAGCGTGTAGCTTGGAGGGATTGGGATTTCTTTAAGTGGAGCATGTCCAACAGCTCTGGGTTTGACATAACTTTGTATGTTAGGCAGAGATCGCATCTGAGTAGGCGATATGCGACGGAGTAAAGCTGGAGATTTTTGAGACAGTCTGCATAGGGCATGTGTTTGAGGCCGGTAATTCTCTTTGTGAGGTATTTCTGCTGCCTTTCCAGTTGTTGTAGATGTCTTGTGAGGTACATACCAAAAGGGGCATTGTACTCTATAATGGGTCTAATGAGTGACAAGTAGAGGGGAACAATGACTTCTTTTTTCCTGCATCTGAGCCCCATCCATATCTGTAAGGATTAAATTCACTAAATAATGACATACATTTGAATCACAGACTTCATTTCCTTCAGAAAATCCATGATAACACAAATCCTTCTAATCTGGAAATCTCTAAGTTTATAGGAACAATTTTTAAACATTTTCCCTATTTTGGGGCCTTTGCTCCCCCCCATTAGTTTTGGTTTTGTCCAGATTTCTTGGGCTAAAATGTTGAGAGGTATGAGCAGCAGGACCATTATTATGTTTTGGAAGGATGCGAAATTTATCTAAAGGTGACTTTTTGCCATTATCTGATAAAGTATTACTAGTTACCTTTGTAAGTACTCTATAGTTAGTCTTATTTTAATGCTATAATATGACATGATTTAAGAAATTAAACCCTGCTGTCCATAATTTGTTCTTTGAACTGGCTGATGAACTGTTTCACATAATGTGCTGGGGCTCAGATGCAGAATTTGTAACATGTTATGGACACTATTTATTTTAACATTGTTGCTTGTAAAGTAGAAATGTTATATAACTGGTCTCAGTCTTTAAATGTTGGATGTTTTATATTTGTTGCTTTTGAAAAGAATTTTTGTAGAACATCATTACCTGTTTTGTTGTAATTATGGTTCTATTTGTCATTTTGTTATGTCTTGAATGAAAGTTTGTTATAACGTGCTTTGAAAATAAGCATTGCAATAAATGTTAACTTGAACCTATTTGCATCTAGGTTCATTTCTCCTGTTTTATAACATCCTAAAGTGTTTCACTTGGGTGCTTGTGGTAGGGTAGTACCACCTGTCTGTAGGCACACAGAATGCTTTCTTTGTGTAGGGGATGCAAATAACTCCAAAGGTGTTAAACAACGTAGGTCTTAGGGACCTTCCACTTATCAGTCTTTTAGTGTCAGGTGAACATTCAAACTGTTCATCTTTTCCTTCATCTAAAATGTTCAGAATTTCAAAACCCTCAGAAAAGGAGGATTCTGCTTCCTGTTTCCATACTAAAGTTAAGAAGAAGCCTTTAACATTTGTGCCTGTTTCCTTCCACGTCTTTTCCTCATTTTATGTGAAACATTCAGTCACACATGTTGTAAACTACTTGCAGCTTGTCAGAAAATGTCTCTAACTTTGTGATGGAATATAGGGTGAGAGCATGTCAACCTGTCTGCTAGAATAGCTGGCTGCACCCAAGGTCTACCCCTTTTACCTTCCTTGTCATTGATTAGCAGTGTCTGCAGAGGCCATTGTATAAGCTCAGAAAAAAATGGTTCAGTGCGGTTTCTCCAGCCCCCTGTATTCTGCAGTGTATGGATCCTTTTGGTATCATTTTTTCCTTACACCCTGCATCTTCTCTTCCTGTTCTTCTTTTGTCAGTAGCACAGTTTTTTCATCATGTGCCAGCGACCAGAAAGCTGGCTCTATTTATTGCTTTTGACATTAACTTTGACATCAGTCCCTCTTCAGTGTTGTTTAATCCATTGTTAGAGCTAGTTGTACTGCAGTGCCATCACTCCCTATAATCTCTTTGTTAGCCCTGCTGATATCAGTGCTTGTGGCACCAATTATGTCTGAGCTGATGCTAGAGGCTCCCTGGCATTATTGTCAGAGCTAACCTTTCTAACATCAGTTTCAGTACCAGCTTACTTGATATCAGGGCTGGTGAAGTGGATGCTCCTGGCATTCATAGGTTCATAGGTTGGTACTAGGCTATCGGCCCTAGGGCTTATACAAGCCTAGCCATAACAATTCCCTGGATATTTCTTCCCACAATATTTACTTCCCTGGACCCCTGTCTAGCAAGGCGACTGACGTGATCTCCGGGGTGAATTTCCTATCTCCCATCCAATCATGAAAGTTCCTTTTTTGAAGAGGGCCAAGGAGGCGCTCTGCTTGACATGTATGGGCAGTCTATTCCAGAGTATGGGGAGTCTCTGGGTCAGGAACCTATCCCTCCAGCATGTTTTGTTCATTTTGATGACAAGGTTTAGATCCCTGGAGCGTGTGGCTCTAAGGGATTGGGATTTCTTTAAGTGGAGCATTGACTCTAAAACTGCCACCACTGGTCGTGGAATTGGGGCCACTGAATACTATGTTCTGGTACTGTCTGGCACCCTCTGTTTTGCAAGCACCAGTAGGCAGATGGTTCATGGGTTCTGGACATCATTGCATTGGAGATATGAGCAGTTCTACTGACCCTCATATCCTTTCAGGACACCCTCCCTCCGGGAGCAATAGCCATACACTATGACAACACGGTGGTGGTATGATACATAAACAAACAGAATTGGAGGAGAGCATACCTTACCCTCTGTGCCAGGCAGTGGGCAATTCAGTTCTGTCAGTTCAGTATCACCAACCATATTCCAAGGAGGCCATTCCTCTGGTAAATAAACTCAGTCACTATCAATGCCCCATGATTGGCACCCATATAGTAATTCATAAAATCTTCCATTTGTGGAGTAAACCTAAATGTGACTTGTTTGTGTTTATATCCAGTGCCAAGTACATGAGCTAATACACTACGCCAAGAGTTCTGCCCAAAGATGTTATGGTACACAAAATGGTCTCCTGGCCTACTCAGTACTTTTCCTCATTTCCTGTGATGTCTTGTTTAAACTTCACAACAACAAAGCTCTCCTCATTAATCCATTTTAGCAGTGACATATATGATTTCTTTTGCTTCAGTCATATCGCCTGGAAAAGCCTTTTGTGTCTTTACTCCAGCAAAACACTTCTGTTCCACCTCTCTGGTCTTCCTATCCATGTATTCTTTTGCTCAAGCTCACTGCTTGGCTTCTCTCTTTCCATTTATTTTCAGAAATCTTTCCCTTTCCATCAAAGTAGTACAGTTCCTTCCTTTTTCCCAATAGCTTTCTACATGGAAGCTTTGTATGGGCAAATGGTCTCTAACCGTGTTTCTCAAAAGGAGCCAATATTTTTGATACTTTATTCTGTCCTCAATTATTATTCCATTAGAGGTCAATCTTCTAACTATTTCTGACTTTCATGCATAACCCCAGCTCAGTTTAAGGAACTTTACTCCTCGGCCCTGCTCTACTGTCAGGTGGAACACTAAGTCTAGCCTCAGAGGTACTAACACCCATCTCACCCACTAGCCATTCCTAAGTATGACCTCTTTTTCTGACCATACAAATTTGCCTAACACTATGGATGGACAATTTCTCACAGTTTCTCCAGCCACCTTGCTCGACATGGGCATCCTAAGGCAGTATAGCATCTGCCTCATGTTCACCGACAACCCTTTACTCCTAGCCAACACAATCTTAACATGTGAGAGATGCAACTATATTCTGAATCTTGAATTCATCCGCTCTCACACACCAGTGATTACTGATATGAGCATGAGCGGGTTGTCAGCATGCACACCTGACCTCCTACTTTACCCCAAACCCATATCACACATATCTACATATGAGGAGATCCTCACCAGAAACATACCTAAACACCAGAGACCTCCCAAACACAAACACAAGCATGCTACACATAATACTTCCTCTGCAGAACAGAATACACATAATAGCTCACCCACCATTGTCTCACCTGTCAAGCCCTTAAGGCAAAACACAAAACCAAACATATTAGTCATAGGTGATTCCATTATGAGATACACAGATGTCCCTCTTACCAGGCTGGATAAAGGAAAGGTCATGGTCAGCTGTCTGACAGGTGCCAGGATCCGCCATATCACACATACACTCAAGTCTGTCAACAACAGGTACTGTTATGACTCCATCGCAGTCCATGTTGTTGTGAACAACTTGAGATGTACCTCTCTGTACTATGTGAAGAGACATATAACTGAGCTGTCAGACCATGTGTCTCAGGTAGGTATGTCCCTAGTCTTAAGTAGCATTTTACCTTCACCTAGGATGATGCCTCACTACAAGTAGAAAATGACTGAGTTCAATAATTGGCTTAGTTTCTGGTGTGATTCTAAGGGGATCCAATATCTCTCAGCCTAGGATGACATGACTGACAGACCTCGATGCTTTGCCAGAGATAGTTTTCATCTGTCACCCCTAGGATTTTGGCTACTGGCTAAGGCTCTTGCCACCCCATAGTGCCTATTTTAGGCAGTGTCTCAAGGACAAAATTCCCGATGTAAAAACTCCATGTAAAAACAACCTGAAGCTTATACTGCTAAACGCTAGGAGTCTTAACATGAAACTGCACTCACTGGAAGCATTCCTCACCTTGGAAGATGCAGATATTTGTGCAGTCACAGAGACCTGGTTCAAGGCTGTAGAGAGCACCCCAGCCATACTGGGTTACACCTCCTTCCACACGTTCAGCCTACAAATTGAAGGTGTGAAAACTAAAGTTAAGTATTGTATCTATATTCATTAAAAATAAATACACCTCCAGATTGGTTAAACAGTATGATACCCTGGAGATACTTCAGGTGCAATTAACTGTTGGTTAGGACACCTATTCAAGTCATTGCCAGCTACAGGATCCCCTCCATGAATCAGAACACCCACTCTGCCTATTTGGATATACTTGAATCTATCAAGGTACATCCAAACACCATAGTTTTGGGTGACTTTAACTACTCATCTATTGACTGGGTAAATTACTTGTGCTGAAACTCACTTACCCAAAGGTTCCTTGACTTCGTTAACTCCTATGCCCTGGACAAGCTAGTTGACACCCCCACAAGGGGTGCCAACATCCTGGATCTAGTGCTTACCCTTATAGACACCTGTATAACTGCATTGACTTGGCGGTACCTTATAGGACCTAAACAAGCTCCTCAAAGAAGAGCAACCCTGCCTGGTGGACAACTGCCAGTAACCAGCTTTACAATAAGAGGAAAAAATTGCTGTCTAAGAGTAAGAGAGAGTCAGCCCTAAACTGGAAACACTCCCTCCTCAGCTTAAACAAGCAAATAAGACTTCTTGTGAAATCCTCCAAAGCAAACTAGGAATCCAAATTAGCTTCCTCAAATAAGGACAACCATAAGGTGTCCTTTAGTTATATCTATAACCTAAAAGGAAAGGCCCAGATTTATGCCAAACTGGTAGTTAATGATACCACATATACTGAGTATGTGGACATAGCTAACCTGTTAGCCAACAGGTTCTGTGAAAATTTCACTCCCCTGTCCCTGCCACATGTACCTCATGGCATCCCTACCACCTGTCTTCTACCATGTATCTCTAAAGATAAAAAACAAAACAGGTAACCACCAAGGCTGAAAGCATACAAATTTTTTATTCCACAGGCAAGACAGGATAAGCGCTTTCACACTGAATGTGCTTCATCAGATCCACTGCTTAACTAAAAACAAGTCAATTATATAACAAGATCAATTAAATATACCCAATAAAAGCATGATGACAATCACTGATGCAAATAGAATTTCTTAAGGAGAGGATTTAAAGACACACTGGCATTAATGCCTGGAGGCTCATCAGCCTGCAGTCTGGTAATCCATTTAATCTCTACTAACTCTATTATATTATTATAATCACCTCCTCTACCACTCTCTTGAACTAATTGCAACATCATGAATTCAAAATTATGGTCATGTTGCATAGAAGCATGTTTTGCTAACGCATTCAACAGGTTCTTCTTCTTAATATCACCCAAATGTTGTAACACCCTTTCTTTCAGCATTCTTATTGTTTTACCAACATAGAATGTGGTGCACATAGTGCACTTCACCAAATATACTAATCCCTTGGATCTACAGTCCACATAGAAACTGGGATTAAAAGAATAGTCCATCATGGGATGCTTGAAGGTTACCACCTTCAAAATAAATTTATAAGCTTTGCATGACCTACATGCAAAGGTACCTGTCCGGATAGATATGGAGATACTGGGGCCTGTGGATTTATAACAAAGTTGTCGCTTTAATGACATACTGTTCTTAAAAGTAAAACTAGGTTTATTACCTACAATATCTTTGATCCTAGAATCAGTGAGCAGTACAGGCCAATACTTATGTATAGTGTCACAGATCTGGTGTATATTATTGCCATATGTTAATGGTAACCTAAGGGTGCTATTAACCATCTCAGAACCTTTACAGCTAGAGAGGGTATTAGTCCTATGAAAAAATGGTTTAGCCCTATCAGGAGGTAACCTATCCACTGCTCCAGATGTATCATCCAACATCACTTGCTTATAACCTCTCTTCAGAAATTCTGAACTAAGTCTATTTCTAGCCTCATGGTACTCATCATTATTAGTGTGTAACCATGACATCCTCAAAAATTGACCCTTGACCACATTTTGAAAAATGTGTCTAGGGTGCATGCTATTATAATGTAGCAGTGTATTTTTCCTACACGATTTCCTGTATAAGGATGTAGAGATGACTTGATGACTTGTTTTTAGTTAAGCAATGGATCTGATGAAGCACATTTGGTGTGAAAGTGCTTATCCTGTCTTGCCTGTGGAATAAACAATTTGTAAGCTTTCAGCCTTGGTGGTTACCTGTTTTGTTTTTTATCAATTTGGTGTTATACTGGATAACCTTTGGCTGGTTTGGGTAATTGGTTTTTGCATTCTTGTTTTATTTATTACCCACCAGCACATGGCTGACCAAGTAGATATTGAATTACAGTATTGACCCACAATGGAGATATCTAATCAGCAACGTTTCAAATGGATATGTACTGTGGAGGCTAAACCTTTATTGGGATATACCTTTATGGGTGAGTCAGTGTCAGCTAAACCTTGTGATTGGAATATGTTTAAAGTATCCCTTAGAGACTTTGAGAATGGTTTATATAAGCTTAAAAGGATGCAGTGGCAACGTTTACATCTGGAAGCATGCATACATCACAAGCTAGTACCCAGGGACCTGCGTGTTTTACGCATGCCTACCTATGGCAACACCTACCCCACTTTATTGAAACAGTGGCAGATTATGAATATGGAGCTGAGTTTTAATTATATGCGGCTACTGAATGATTTTTTTCTTACCGCTTGAGAAACAATTGATAGAGGAGGTGCAGTCTATAGAAACTGAACTGAGTATTAAGTATAAAGATGACATTTATTTGTCAGAAATATATAAAGTTATGCTCAATATACTTGCCTACGATGACAGACAACAAGCCATTAAAAAAAGGAAATTGGAAAGGGACATGGCAATCTTTCTACAAGATTTGTGTTTCTTCATTGAATCTTTCTACAAGGCCATATTTTTGTGTGGCCGAGGGCTACTGAGCATGTTGCCAATACTCAACATTATTCTCCAGCTAGTAATGCGGCTGATGTCGCCCAACAGACTCTGACAACACCAGCATCAGTGTCCCCGACTAATCAGCAATCTGGAGTTCCAACTATCGTGGAACCCTCCATATCTCTTAGACAGCCTACTACACCAGCTGCTGGTAATTCGGATGAACAATGGAATGGCTTGATTTTGAGTGTAGCTAGACCCAAGGATAACAGCACTGCTATACCTTTGGATACGGTATTCTCTCACTTTCCTGCCCCTTTCCGGCAAACTTCACAGTTGACCAGAGGGCGGAGCTTCAGTTAGGGGCGCAAGATACGCAAAATGTCTCAGGAGCACGAATTCATCATGGAGGAGTCGCAAGTGAAGAAGGCACGTTAGTTTATAATCTTTCTTCATCTATACTTACTTCTGCACAGGTTAGTTTGCTTAATAGAGGATTTAATTTTGTACCCTCTTGTTCTGCTAACATAGAAGATGTGATTCTAGACGTTAAGCTTTTCGCAAGGAATGTTGCCTTGAAATTGTTATATGGTAATCAAACAACGACTAGCAATGTGCTCAAACGGCCGAGTTTATTTACACCGCAGCTATCTCCAGCTGTAGAAACATTCATGCGCATTATAGAGAAAGAACTATGTGAATCACAAGTAATTAAAAGTAAGTTTTATAACATCACTAAAGAAGAATCTATTGCTCTACAGCAACTTTTGACTGATGACACTTTAGTTTTTCGCCCTGCTGATAAGGGAGGTGCTACAGTTGTTTTAGATGCTGTTTCTTATGCTGATAGTATGTTAGACATGTTGAGTGATATGCAGGTCTATGAATGTATTACTTATGCTACTTTGCAATCCATTATTAAGGGTATACATGAGCAACTTTATGAGATGTTGATGGGAGGTACTTTGGATAAATCTCTGTATGATTTTATGTTGGTGAATGAACCTTTGACACCAACTATTCATGGACTACCAAAGATGCACAAGTCACTCTTAAATCCCCCCCAAGACCCATAGTTTCGGGGAGGGGCTGGGTGACAGAGTTTGTTTCGATATACTTGGAAAGTCAACTTAAACAACCGTTATGTTCTGCCGTGGCAGTATTAAAGGACACTGAGCATTTTTTATGTGCTCTTGGAAAGTTTGCTAGGCAGTATGGTACTTGTTCCTCTGATACTATTCTGGTTACAATGGATGTTAAAACTCTTTTTAGTGATACCCCATGACATGGGGATTACTTTTTAAAAATTGTTTTTGTGTGATTACGGTGTTCAGTACATTGAATGTTTAGCTACTTTGCTTGAAATTGTGCTTTTCAATAATGTTTTTATGTTCAGTGGTGCTTTTTATCATCAGAAAGTGGGGGTGGCAATGGGGACACCGTGCGCGAACAGTTAAGCCAATCTTGTGATGGCAGAATGGGAGCACACGGTGGTCCTATCCTCAGATACATACTCTAGACAGCTGATTTATTATAAGAGGTTTGTTGATGATATTTTTTTGCTTTGCCATATTATTGCCATATGTTAATGGTAACCTGAGGGTGCTATTAACCATCTCAGAACCTTTACAGCTAGAAAGGGTATTAGTCCTATGAAAAAATGGTTTACCCCTATCAGGACGTAACCTATCCACTGCTCCAGATGTATCATCCAACATCACTTGCTTATAACCTCTCTTCAGAAATTCTGAACTAAGTCTATTTCTAGCCTCATGGTACTCATCATTATTAGTGTGTAACCGTGACATCCTCAAAAACTGACCCTTGACCACATTTTGAAAAATGTGTCTAGGGTGCATGCTATTACAATGTAGCAGTGCATTTTTCCTACACGATTTCCTGTGTAAGGATGTAGAGATGACTTGTTTTTAGTTAAGCAGTGGATCTGATAAAGCACATTCGGTGTGAAAGTGCTTATCCTGTCTTGCCTGTGGAATAAACAATTTGTATTCTTTCAGCCTTGGTGGGTACCTGTTTTGTTTTTTATCAATTTGGTGTTATACTGGATAACCTTTGGCTGGTTTGGGTAATTGGTTTTGGCATTCATGTATTTCTAAAGAGGAGGTCATAAATGCCCTCTCTAAGGCCAAAAACACAGCATCTATGGGACCTGATAACATCCCAGGCTGTGTCTTACATGAGCTCCAATAGGAATTAGCAATACAATTGGGTACTCTTTTTCAGTCATAGTCTAAGCACCGGCTTCATCCCAGCTGAATGGAAAATGGCCACAGTTATCCCCTTGCACAAAGGTGGTGCTTCCACTTACCCCATGAACTATAGACCCATTGGCCTGACTAGCCGTATCTACAAGGCCATGGAGTAAATCATCATGGACCTTATCAACAAAGATGTAAGTAATTTCCAAACATTTGACCATACTGAGTTTGGATTTGTCAAAGGGAGATCATGACTGTTAAATCTGGTGGACTTCTTCAAGACAGTCACCAAAGCCCTGGACGATGGGAAATCTGTGCATACAGCTTACCTAGACTTAGCCAAGGCTTTTGACACTATCCCCCACTTGGCATAACTGACAAACTCACCCAGCTAGGTATCAACGATATTATTGTTAGATGATTCGCTATCTGGCTCACTGATAGAACCCATATAGTCAAAATAGGGGAATCCACCTCCAACCGCAAACCTGTAACCAGTGGTGTTCCATAAGGATCAGTCCCGGGACCTCTATTATATGAAATCTCTTTCTCCGAAGTACAAGCAAAAACTAAAGGTCTGTGGCTGACAAAGTTTGCTGATGACTGCAAACTGGGAGCAGTCATAGAAGCTCCAAACGATGTCAACATCCTACAAGAGGGTCTTACACAAAGAAATGATTGGTGCCAAAGTCATGGCCTTAAACTCAGTGCAAAAAAAAAGTATTATCATCCCTTTCATTAAGAGAGATGTTCCTGCTAACTACCACATCAATAGCAACACCATAAGTACGCACTCAGTGGTGAGAGACCTGGGCATGCAGGTTGACAGCAATCTTACCTTTGATCACCATGTTTCCACAGTGGTAAGAAGGGCATTCTGTATTGCTCATCTCATAAGTAAGGGTATTGCCTTCAGAAAAAAGGAAGTTATAACCTCCTTGTACTCTTCCATCATCAGGCAAATAACTGAGTACAATGCCCCTTTTGGTATGTACCTTTCCAAGCACCTGCAGCAATTAGAGAGACCAGAAAGGCTCCTCTCAAGGAAAATTCAAGGTCTTCAGCATCTGTCCTATGTGGATCATCTGAATTCACTGTCACTTTATTCCATTTCATACAGACTACTCAGAGATGATCTCTGCCTTGCATATAAGGCAATCTCTGACCCTGCTTTATTGGAAATGCAGAACATCCACAAGTCAAATGGTACACAGGTTACTCGCGCTAAAGACCATAACCTGGTATGTGACATTAATAGAACCTGCTGGAGGGACAGATTTGTCTCCCAGAGGTTATTACACCTTTGGAACAGACTCCCACTTCATGTCAAACAGAGTACCTCATTGGCCATCTTCAAATGCAACCTGGATGATTTGATGGGTAACCGTAAATTCACCCCAGAGGTTTCACCTATGTACCTCTTGGACAGTGGCAATAGGTGCTGATCGTGGAAATAAGAGTAGAACTTGGCTAGGTTTGTAAGGGCCCTAGTGCCACTAGCCTAGTAACTTCCTATGATCCTATTAAAGACGCAGTTCCTTCATGAGTTTTATATCTCATGTTAAAATGCTTTCCTTTCCTCCTTTTGAATTTTGTCCTCTTCATCTATTGACTTGATGTGATTGCCATGGAAGACACTGATTTTGATAAGTGTTGCTTCTGCCTGAGGATGTCTGAGCTTCATGCTGTTTTGGTTCAGGAATCTTGCATAGTGTTTCATAGAGACAAGAGTTTCATGTAGAACTCATTCATCTTTCATACCTAAAGTGTCTGTGAAATCCAGTCTTAAACATGCTTCTAAGCTGCTGCCTTCTTCTAAAGTTATTCTAAACAAGGGGAGTAATGCTTTCCTTGTATGGATGTTCATGGATAACTCAGATTCTGTGTTGACAGAACAAAGACCATACACACCAATGAGTGACTTTTCATTTCTTTATCCTTTATGTACCATAATCATATCTCCCCTCTGGATGAACAGCTGCAGCAGGGCTAGCCACCCGTAGTTGTGAACCTTGGCTCTAGATGATTGTCACTGTTGAAGTGACACTCCGACCCTGTGCGCAAAAATGGGAAAAAGGGGTTGTGGATGGATGGAATACTTTCTGCTAAATAGCTTAATTCTCTTTGTGAATCTTCTTCAAACCTCTTCTTTTATATCTATCTGACCCCTTTTCCAAGGATGCCATCTCAATTAAGGTCTAGTTAAGGTAATAAACAATTCTTACATTAAATGTTTTTTATACATTTTAAAATTTATAATATTGTACCAAAAGTTTTGCATGCAGTTAAACAAACCACTTCAGTGTAATCATCAAGGATCCACTTCTGAACAACTAGCACTGCTAAATCATAAAATGCTTTCAGATGTTCTGATGCTGAACTCCATAAAGTATATATGATCTCTGAAATGTATTTGATCTGTAGCACATATATTTTTTTCCTTTCTACATTAATGTTCTTTCTATTCTGTACAGCCCACTCACTTAAACAAACCAAATCATTCTGTAGAGTATTTTCAGTTAAATCAGAACTAATTGCTTTTGTTATTTTTTATATCAGCATAAATTATAAAACATTTCTTATCCAAATTTATATATCAGCAATGTAGTTATTAAATATAATGAGTCCAAGAACAGACTCCTTTGGAATACCCTATTGAAATATTTTCTTTCTCCTGTTGTATGCATCACAGTCTATTTATAATTATCCATTCTGGTATACTTCTTATGTGTAGGTCCAACAGATTCATTTCAATTATTTTTTCTTATTAATAAATTATGGTTAACTGTGCCAAAAGAGCTAAAAAAATGTTCTAAATTATGTCACTGGGTAAACCATTTTCAAAACATTCTAGTATATTGTGGTATATGTTTATGTTGTGCATGTTGATAAATGGAATTATTACTGTTTTTCTGTATGTAATACACATGCAACAAATTATAATAATGCCAAAGCTTTTTGGAGTACAATCAACCATCTGTTAATGACAGTATAGCCAGCAAATTCAATAACCTCTTAATCCTAAGAGTAACCTCTCTTATTAAACACTCAGCACAGGCAGACAATCATTCTTCTCCTTCCTTCTTAGCACCCAAAACACTTGCACTCAAACCAGTCTCAATTCCTAAAAAAAAACTATTATTAACCTTAAAACGTATCAATCTTGCCCCTGAGAACATACCATCTGAGAATGACTTTGTTGAATTTGTTCCATTTTCTGACGATCGCACAGAATCTTATGAAATCCCATTTGCATCCATTGTGAGTTCTAACCTTTTCAAGATGCAAATTAGACACCATTCTTTCTATGCTATCCACATATTTCACAGGGTAGGTAATCTGCCCTTCAGTCCAAAGTATCTAAGATCATTGCATCCAGCTTAATTTCAGCAAAGGCTTGCCTCAAAATTCTAGGCGTTGTGGCAACTGCCATTCTAATGGTGCCTCATGGAAAATGGTACATAAGAGTCCTCTAGTGAACATTTTGGGTACAAAAGCCTGGTGCCTGAATCACATTTTCCATGTCATAACCCCCCCCCCCAAAGTTTGTAAGTGACATCTTCACTACTGGTAACACAGATCTTTTAACTTTGGGAAATCCCTTCCAGCTACAGACACCCCAGGGACTGGTCACTATGAATGCATCTGCCCTGGTTTGGGGGCACTACAGTGGGCAGAGGGTTCAGGGTTTCTGGACATGTTATAAGTCCCTTCTTTACATCACTGTGTTGGAGATGTGAGCAGTTCTACTTACCCTCATGGTCTTTCAGGATGAACTCCCTCAGGGAGTGATAGTCATACAGTGTGATCACATGGAGGTGGTATGATACATAAACAGAATGAGGGAGACCAAACTCTGCCATCTGTGCTAGGTGGCTATGGGAGCCAGGCAGCGGGCCATTCAGTTCCATCAGTTCCACTCTCAAAAATGCTGGAGAGGTGTATCCAGTCACAGTTTCTCAGCTTCCTCACTGACAACTACTTTCTTTCCCCTCGTACCTCTCAACTGTCCAAATTTTCACAGAATGTCCACATTTCTGCTTCATATTATCATCTGTTCTTTATAAAATTTGTGGTTTTCTGGCAAATCACTGAGGACTGAAGTCACTATATAATGACATGCTAAGATGAATCCTGTTATTCTAGCAACATTCTAAGTTTATAAGAGCAATATTTAAAATCTGTCCCTATTTTGGGCCTTTGTCCCCCCATTATTTTAGGCTTTGTCCAGATTTCTTGTGCTAAGAGGTTGAGTGATATGTTTCCCCTGCCCAGCATGGTTTCCATCCTTTTCATAGTACATGTACAGCTCTCCTTTGTTTTATAACATTTGTTAACAAATAATGAAACTCTGGGAAGGAAGTTGGTCTATCTCTGCACTTTTCCTATAACTATCCAAAGCTTTCAATATGGTCTCCCACCAGAAATTTTGTCAAAAACTAGCTTTCCTAGGAATACATGAAACTTCACTGTCTTGGTTCTCCATGTACAATTCAAATAGGCAAAAGACAGTAAAATATCAAATTAACATCTTTTTTCCTTCTCATTACAGTAATTGTCCCTCAAAGATTCATTTTAGTTCCCCTGTTGTTCAATACATTCATTAATGATCTCCACCTAGCTTCAAAATAAGCCACTATCATACAGTAAGTAGACAATTGAACAATCATCTTTTCTGCTAAAAACATAAATAAATTGCTTTTCCAAGATGGCTTCACACTGATCAACAGCTTAATTTCAGCTCTCCCAGTGTGAAAAAAGGAAACTTATAGATAAGGGCCAGTAACTTTGCCAGTTTTAGAAAATTCCTGCCTGCATGCCAGCAGAAAAAAAACTTAGAGAGCCTGAAAGAAACTCAGCTAGAAAAGGTGAAGAGAAAACACTGGCTGGGAAAAATCCTGCAGCTGTTCAGCTAAAAGCAATTCAAGCTCCAGCTTTGGTACAAGCGATAGCTTCCAGTAATTTAGAGATAAAAATAAGTCAAATGTACTCAAAGCTGATAAATTAAACATTGAATAAGTATATCAACCCAAATAACAAAAGACTGAAAAATGGAAGAAGCTTTAAACAGCTATTGAGAAGAACTGATAAAACTGCAAAAATCATTGGTCAAAACGAAGACAAGGCTGGCTGAGTGTGAGACTGCTCAAGAATTGCTGTTCAGAAAATGGTAGAATTAGAGGACAGAGTGCACAGAGAAAACCTGGGATTTTCTGCTGTAGCAAAGAAACTGGAAGATGCAGACTGTATTGATTCTATGAAAGCAAAAATAAGTAACTTGAGTGGTATATCACAGCAGGAGTTGTTAATAGAAGGGCACATCATGTGTATGCTCCAAACCAGGCCTTGAGGGAGCAGCCATGACCTGTATTAGTAAAGATACAGTTATACTAGTAGAAAGTGTTGAGCATGATAAAGCTGCGGCAAAAGGGAAAATATTAAAAACTGGAGACAGTAGAATGTTTGTGGACAATGATTATTCACCGTACACCAAGTATAAGAAAATAAAATTTATCCCAGAAATCAGAGAATGTCAAGAGAATGTGAAGAGGCAGGTGTGCAATTCAAGTTGCTGTATCCAGCTATCTTAAGAATATTTTTTCCTGGAGGATCAAAGCCATTTTTTGATGCAGTGTAGGTTAAGGAAGAAATACAAGTTTGTACAACAAAAAGTTAGCCATCAAACAGAAGTGGATTCTACTTCTCATTCTTCTGATAATAATGCTCATAGAGAGACTTTGCCTGTGAAATATTTTCCAGTGTTTCAAAGGAAAATGTTTGAGAGAGAAAAACGAACAGACATTGACTAGAAGAACCAGGAGTGCCTTGAACTTGAACCAGAGTCTGGGGTTGAAAGATGGAGATGAACAGGAAGAAGACCAGCAACACTGAAATTAGTGCATAAATGTGAGACTATAAAAGCATGAATCATATTTGTGAAATACTGCTTTACAAGAAAAAGCTGAGAAAGACTAGATTTTTGTTGACTTTGTAAACTTGTGGGTGTGGCTAATATACATATACCCCACTTCATGACATTAATGTTTGGAAGGACACTAAAAGGAAAAGAAAAAAAAAGAGAAAGTGTTTATAAAACAAATTTTGTACTTAACAGTATTCATACCAAACATTTCATGATATATTTGCATGTTATATAATAAAGCACTTTCAGTGATTGTTGTCTGTGATAAAGATACTAAAGTAAACAAGTACCTTTTTATTTTTTACTTTTAAGAAATGTAAGTATTACAATGTAAAAAGAAAAGAAAGACTGGACAAAAACATGTTTAAAGGAAAACTCCACCTTCTCCAACAGTTTAACTCAACTCTTAGGTTGCTTTTCTTCCTACGGTATGATTCAAGTATTGTGCAGATACCAGAACCCTGTTTGTATTTTATAAAACTTTAATTTCCTTGCCTTAGAATCAAAGGAAGGGTAAGACCACCCACTTTTTTTAAGCTTACTTTATCACATTCATATAATTTGCAGAGGAACTTGTCTACTCCTGCATGACATACCAGACACAGATAAATCTGTAGTCAGGTACTGCTGACAGTCTCATGCAGGTAAAGACAGAGAGGTGTGAAACGGTTTTCCACTGTCTTTATTGCAGAGAAGAAGAGAACTTACACTGATTTACAGCTGCTTCCAATGTAGCCATACCTTTTATAGCAAAATAGAGCAATTAGGTCAGTTAATGGCGGTTGCCACCTCTATCTGACAAATTTACATAAGTGGCATCACAGTACTGAAATACCAAGCTTTAAACTTTAAATGTTTGTTGTTTATATTACTTTGCATTTTAAGATGTCTTAAAATGTAGTATCAAAAGATGTATGTGACACTTAGAGAAAACTCAGAAAATATTTTTTCTTGTAATTCTTGTAAAGTATCATTACATTTACCATTTCATTCTCTCTCAATATAATAGGACAAAACTTCCCCAAATCAGGACTTCTTTGCAGGAAGTGAGACAAGTGACTAACCTATAAACTAGGTGCATTGATACTGTCTATAAGAAGGTCTTTTATGCTTTCTTGTGACATCCTTTTAGTGGAAGATGAATATCTGGTGCACAGATCCTTGGGAAGAGACATCTTCCACTGACTTTTAGTGTGCATGAGCATTTTCTAGTCAGCAAAGGAAATGTAACAATTAATGGCAACCATGATGTACAGATGAATTTATTTTAGCTAATGTGTGCTATGTGCCCTTTCATTATAACATTAAGACGGGGAAATGTGAAATACTTTATGTGTATAAATAAATGAATGAAAATAAAAATCTTTCCACTGCTGGCACCAGGCAACAGAATTTCTTTCAGATTCCTTTCCTTCCCAAAAGCAGCTGTCTCTTACACATGAAACTGCAAGGATCCCTCAGACCAGCGACAGTTTTAACACCTGAGGGAAAAGTTTGAGGGGAGAGGGCTGTAAATTCATCTTGGACTACAAAAAGATACTTTGAACAAAGGCATGTAATTTAGCTACTTTTTTGGTTGCAGCTCTATAACTCCTTAGTATACTGTAAAACAAGTTGTAAGAAACACACAAATCAGGGCCATTCAAGAAGTAAAACAAGCAGTTCTGTTACAGAAGGTATATACAATGGCAGTGACTGACACTAATCCCATTATATGTCTTATATCTAGAATGACTCATGTAAAACAGACTTGAAATGGATTACAGAAAATAGATTTGGCAGCCATTTTGTGGAAAACATTAACATCTATATTAAAAACTCAGAGTGATTTTGAGATGTTAAAATATCTCACAAAACAAAGACAGGGTGAAAAAATAGATTTTTTTTAGTTCTAAGGTGGAGCTTTCCTTTAACAAATAGGGTGTAATCTTGGGCTGTTGGGGTGGGGGATGGGGTAAAAAAGTGCACTGCTTACAATATATAGAGAGTTAAAATGTTTTCTTTTCCTTTTGCATAAGTGATTGTCTGGATGAATGCCCTTGGTTTAATCTTATAACATGATTTTTGTTTTAGCAAGTGTTTTTTTTTAAATGAGAGACCACAATGTAATGAATAGTTTTCCTTTAGCTAATAAATATTCAGTGTTAGTTGAGAAGTGCGTTCTGTTCTTACATTTCTATGGACACAAACTGACTAAAGGTGAAGGCAATAAATCAAGATGTCTGAACACTGATTACTGAGAGAAATGTAAAATTAAGAGGTACCAGGACAAGTAAAGCTCAATAAAAAATAAAGTTTGAAATTATTGAATGTAAATAAGAGATAGAAGTTTTTCTGGTAACTGCATACTTTATTACATTTACTAGAGCAATGTATAAAACTTAAAGATAGCCAATGCACATTTTCTTAAAGGCTAAAATTTAATGTTAACTGAAAGTGTATACATTATTTTTCTCATCTGGGATGGGATGGGAATAAATATAAAACATGAAGAGACAGCAATTAATGTAAGTAGAAGCATAGGCTGTAATATTCGCTTTAGCATAGATAACCTTAATTTTATGTTAGTTAATGCCCATGGGTGCATCTGTCAATTTGGGACAATTGTTCCTATCAGGAGAGTTAAAATTAATTATTTCAAGATGTACATAGTTTTGTGTGTTTCTTTTAAGTTAATAGGTTACAGGGATATTCTATGGGTGTTTTTTTTTTGTTTGTTTCAGAGTTTTCATTGAAACAAAAAGTCTTGTAAAATGTGACATAGGTTCAAATGGAGGTGGCAAGAAACAACTGTATAAAGAATGAACCTGCCAAATATTGGTGGGTGCATGTGACACAAAAGCTGGAAATAGACTTTTAAAAAGCTTTCATATATAATAAATGAATAATAACTTCTTATCATAATGTCTTCTCTATCCATATTATTTTCAGAAGTGAATGGACTCACAGGTATAGACAAAAAGGAAAGAGTATTGAATTATATTAAGAAATACAGAGTGCAATTAGCAATGCTACAGGAAACACATTTATAAAGAGGTGAGCTGAGCGTGTGAATTTCATAAAGAATTTCAGGAGGGATATTCAGAAGAGTATCAGGAAAAAGGAAAGGAGAGTACTTATGCTAATTGCTAGAGGAGCTCCATTAGTGATAGAAGAGGAAAAAAGTTAATATTGATAGATTTTTGGTAGTAAGTGGCTACTGTCAAGGGAGGAGGATTACACTGGCATGTATTTATATTCCATCTAAAACTGCTATTATGGAGTTTAAAAAATTGTGAGGAATAATCGGCTTTCAGCAGGGAATATTACTGATAGTTGGGGACTAGAATTTGATTTGCAATAGTGAAAATGTATCCGAGAGATCTAGAAAGAAACATATGACAGAAGGAGTTAGATTCTGAAGACATTTACGAAAATATTTGGTACAGAAGATGTGAATTCAGTAGTAGCAACTTGGAGATAATGTACATATTATTCTCCAAGGTACAATAAGTAGTCTAAACAGAAATTATATTTCACAGGAACATGTGCATTTAATTGAAAGCTTTGACACACATCCAATAGCTATTTCAGATCATGTGCCAATAACAACTAAGATAAAAATGCAGGGTAATGAAGTTAAACTGAAATACTGGCAATTCACCTTCTTGCTAAAAAAACAAAGAAATTTACGGAATGGGTAGTGGAAATTATTCAAGAGTTATTAGGAAAATAGACATTTTTCAGAAGTTATAGCTAGTGAGCAGGACAAAAAGAAAGTAGAGTTTAAAAACAGGCTAGAAATAAAAGAAAAAGAAATATGGCTAAGACATAACAGGAACTATTTAGAGGGACTGATAAAGCTTTAAGTATTGCAGAATAACGGGAATCTCACAGAACAAGAAGAGGTGCAACTGTAGAGTGCTAAAGAGAAAATAAGGGAATATCTGGATAATATGTATAAGTTGATAAAGACTGCTTTTTGATAACAATTCCAGAGCACAAAAATGTTTAGCACAATGACTTAGGCAAAACAAAGTTGAAAGGGTTGTTGCCATACTTAGGGAGCCTATAACGAGGAAAATAACTAGAAAACCTTTAGAGGTATTAGAGATGTTTCAGAAATTATATGAAAATTTACATAAAGCAGAAAAACAGGTAGATGACGCTCAACAATAAGTAGTTAAGATAGGAATATATGAGATAAAAATGGTGAGGTACAATCAGTCAATCAATCTGCAGGAAAGTTTTCAGGAATAGATGGTATTCCTGTGGAAGTTTGGAAGCTAGGAGGGAAGAAAGTGATAAAGATCTGGAAGGTTTTGTTTAACAGTATTTTAAAGGGAGGGGAAGCACCAACATCTTGGAAGAAAGCCGTGGTGGCTAAAATACCTAAAGACGGTAAAGACCCATCAGACTGTCTTTCATATTGTCCCATTTCAATTTTAAGGAATGAATGCAAAATGTTTATGTCTATAACAGCTAAAAGAATGGCAAAAGTGTTGTTTAAATTGAAAGATATGGATCGGTGTGGTTTTGTGGAAGGGAGGCAAGTATTTGACAAACGTTAACAGAACAATGATTATCTAGAGGGAAACAGAGTGTACAAAAATACCACTGTTGTTGGTTGGTCTTTATGCTGAGAAAGCATTCAACAGAGTAAACTGGAATTTTAGGAGAAGGACAGTAGGAGTATTTTCATTCCCTAATACAATAAGGATAATTAGGAAGATATACAAGGATTCAGAGGAAAAAATTAAATTGCGTGGAATCTTGCCTCTGACAAGTTGAGTCTGAACAGAAGAACCAGACAGGGGTGTCCTCTTTCCCCTTTGTTATTTGCTTTATATTTAGAGCCATTCGCAAAGAAATAAGGGACTTGGAAATTCAAGAATATAATTGGTATGGTATTCAAGAAAAGTTGGCTTTATTTGCAGACAATATTATTTTGTACCTGATAAAACTAGAAAAGGACATCTCAGTGTTGTAGAAAATCATGAGGCAGTTTAAAGTCTTTTCAGGATATAAAATTAATGAAGATAAAACAAAGACTATAGCTGTAGACTATATACCGACACATGAATTGGTCCAGTAATACCCACATTTATAACGACATGATAAAATGAAAATATTTAGGGACATGGATTAAAAAGGATTCAGTTGTGGCAGCTAAGGTTATGTGGGAAGAGACTAAACAAAAGCTAATACAAAAACTGAGAGACTGGAAGCTCTTGCTTATGGATGTGGATGGTAAGATACAGGTAGTACAATGTTTTTAGTCCCTTTAGTTTTATATACAGGTCAGGCATATTTTTTTCAACCAGAGGAGAAGTTGTGGACTATAATTAATAAAAAGTTGAAGGATTTTATCTGGAAGGAGAAGAGGGCAAGGATGAAGTTGGATAAATTAATCCTTACAACAGAACAAAGTGGTTTAGGATTACCTGATCTGAAGGGATATTTTAGAGCTACACAGTTATGGATCATACACAAGCTGAAAGCTATAATTCAAAACAAAACAGGATGTTGATGAAACGGGGGAAATTCAAGAAGTAAGGATGGAGTGGGATTTTGGATGCAGATCCTTAAGGAAAATAACAACAACCTTACAGAATATTATATTCATAAATTAGCAGAAAGTATTCTTAGAACTAAGTCAACATGAGAATAGAGAAAGGAGATTTTGCTGAGAGTGATGACTGCAATTAGGGGTACAGAGAATAGACAAGAGGGGGCTGGAATATATTATTGAACTGGCAAAAGAACCAAGGTATTGGGAACAAATAACTAGAAAGGGAAAGGTAATAGAATGGGAAGAGGCAATAAAAAAAAAGAACTAGTAACATGTTAATGTGCTTTGTTTTCTTTTATATACAAGTATGTTTGCCGACATCCTAAGTGCTAATTCAAGAAAGGTGTTATTCAGCTGTCAAGCACAGATATTCATTATATTCTACAGATATAACAGCTTAAAGGGAGAGTGTCAAAGGTGCAGGTCCCAGAACACTTCATTTTTTTCCACTAATGCATACTTTAACTAGTATAAAATTCATCACTCTTTCTGCACCTTTCCCCTTAGTTTTTTACCAGTTTCTCTGTTTTTACTCCAGGAGCATCCCACTCTCAGTCTGGCTAGGATAGTACCACCCTCAGTGTGACATTACCATATGCACCCCCTTCCCTACCCTCAACTCTTTAAATATGACCTTTCCCAGCACTATTTTCCTTCCCTTGGGAAAAAGAACACAACTCTGCTGTGGTTCCGATCCTTTATTTAAAAGAAGTATTTACACAGGTTGAATAACCTCCTCAGTAAGTTCAAACTTTTATGTACCGATTATACTTCTCAACTGACAAGATTATTGCTGAATGTCCAGATTTCTGCTTCATACTTTTGGTCCTTCCTTCATAAAATTATGTTTTTCTGGCAAATTACTGGCAAACCATTATTGATTTTATTTAAAAAATAATGACAGGTGTTTTAGTTTCAGATGTGATGCCCTTTAGACAAATCATGCTAATGCTTAACCTGGTATTCTATCAAGTTTCAATGTTTGTAATTGAAATATTTAAAAAGTTTCCGTATTTTGGACCTTCATCCCACTTTTAGTAATGGCTTAGACCAGAGTTCTTGCTCTAAGAGGTATGAGATGTATGATGCCAGTACGTTGCTGTAACTAACTTCATCATCTTCATGTAATGCAAATCAACGAAAAATGTTTCAGTTCCCCAGTGTTCTGTACAGTAAAGCACCAGTGTACCCTATAGCAGCTGTTTGCTGCATCATAGCTATTTCATAAAAGTTTTTTTTTCTTCTTTTTTTTTGCTACAACTGGAGAGCTGAAACAGAAGCGCTTAGCACTCCATGCAGGCAGGTATACACTCTACCAATTGGGCTGCCTGGGGTGCCGATCCCTTAATGTAAATACCCTGATGCTCCCCAGTGTACTGTACATCCCCGTACAGTATGTCCGTTGTGCGGTCTACACTACAGCAACTGTTTGCTGCATCCTAGCTATTTGCTTAACCTTTTTTTTTTTTTTAAATAAAATGGGAGAGCTGAAACTCAAGCACTCCATGCAGACAAATCATGCTAATGCAAAACCTGCTATTAGATCAACTTGCAAAGTTTGTTAGAGAAATATTTAAAAAGGTTTCCCTATTGTGCACCTTCGTCCCCCTTTTAGTAATGGGTTAGATATGGATTTCTTGCTCTACTGTACTGTATAGCACCACTGTGCACTATAGCAGCTGTTTGCTGCATCATAAATTTTTGCTAAAACTTTTCTTTTTTTTTTTTTTTTTTTATTAACTAAAACCAGAGTCCAGTCTACACTATAGCAGCTGCTTGTATCATAGCTGAAACAGAAGTGCTCTGTGCAGGCAGGTATACACTGTACCAACTGGGCTGCCTGGAGTGCCGATCCCATAATGTGAGTACCCTGGTGCTCCCCAGTGTACTGCACATCCCTGTACGGTACGTCAGTTGTGCGGTCCACACTACAGCAGCTGTTTGCTGCATCCTAGTTAGTTTCTTAACATTTTTTTTCAACTAAAATGAGAGAGCTGAAATTCAAGCGCTCCATGCACACAAATCATGCAAATGGAAAACCTGTTATTAGATCAACTTGCGAAGTTTGTAAGAGGAATATTTAAAAAGGTTTCCCTATTGTGCACCTTCGTCCCACTTTTAGTAATGGCTTAGATCCAAATTTCTTGCTCTACTGTACTGTAAAGCACCACTGTGCGCTATAGCAGCTGTTTGCTGCATCGTAAATTTTTGCTAAACCTTTTCTTTTTTTTTTTTTTACTAACTAAAACCAGAGTCTGGTCTACATTATAGCAGCTGTTTGCTGCATCATAGCTTTTTTAAACTGAAATAGGAGAGTTGAAACTGAAGCTCTCCATGCATGGAGGTGTATATTTTTGCAAATGGGCTTCCTGGGGTGCCGATCCCTTACTGTAACCATCATGATGCAGTGCATATCAAAGAGAAATCTTGCCATCATCTGTAGCATTAAATACTACTTAATAGTAGACAAAGTTGTAACCTTCTGCACTTCTGATATGCTGGATAAATAAGACTATTTCTTGAGAAACCTTTGCTTGACAGACAAGGATAAGTTGTGATGCATCACTGTAGTTGTTGTCTTTGAACATTTTTTTAAATGCTTTTCTTCCCGTTGTAGCTGTCTAGTGGATTTCTTTATTTTGCACGAGTTGTGATGTGCATATCATGAAATTAGTATTGGTTCACTCTTTGATGTCAGCCCAAAGTGCTCTTCGCAGCACCCGCAGTGTGCCCAGTAATGACTCCTTCTGCACTTTGTACCGACTTACATGGATTGGTGACATATCTATATACAATTGTACATTCTTTTTATGACCCATTGCTCCTACTACTATTAGAACAATCTAGGTATCTTTCTTCCACATTGCTCTCGTTTCTGCCTGCAGACCCTGATATTTTATGACTTTGTGTCTTTCTGTACTCACCATAGGCAAAACTGCCATACAACTGGTCGCATGTTATAGAACACCCTCCCAATCCCAGGAATCCCATCAAGCATTCCTGAAAACACTGGAGGATATGAATGTCACACCAAACACCATCATATTGGGTGACTTCAATTACCCCAACATAGACTGGGCCCACTATTCTAGCCCTAACACCCTAGCCCAAAGATTCCTGGAATTCATTAACTCAAATGCTATGGAGCAACTGGTCACTTCTCCTATGAGGAGAGATAATATACTTGACCTGATTATCACAAACATGGGGTCCAAATGCTCCGCACCAGATATAAACCCCTCACTAGTAAGATCTGACCATAAACTGATCACGTTGGATGTACATATCCCACCCCCACCCCCAGAACAAAAGACTACAGTGAAAAATTTTTCAAAAGCTGACTTTACACTCCTTAAGTCAGAAATTATATCCTTTAAGCCTACTGGGTTAATGGAAACCACATCCCAAAATGCTGAATCCTACACAACAGCCTTCTATGGACATCTCCAAGAATGCATGGATCAAGCAATCCCAACTAAAACCAAGACCCTCTCCACCAAGGGAAAACGCCCAGTTTGGTGGACCCTGGCTATAAACAAACTGTACAACAAAAGAAGGAAGCTACTGCAGGACAAAGCCAAATCCCACAAGGGAAAGGCTTCCCTGATCAGCACAAGTAAAAAACTACGTTCTCTCATAAAAACATCTAAAGCCAACTTTGAGAGAAAGATTGCCAAGGATACCAAAGACAATCACAAGGCCTTCTTCAATTATGTCAGAACCTTGGGAGGAAATTCTCAGATATGCTCTGAGTTGGTACACAACGACAAAAAATTCACTGACCCTACCGACATTGCCAATATTCTGGCAGATAGGTTCAGTGCAAATTTCTCCCCTCCCTCACCCCCTAAAGATGTAGTAATCATCCCTGCTGAATGTAACCTACCTGTCATCTCAGACATACAGGTGAAATCAGCACTCAACAAAGCAAAAAACACAGCATCTATGGGACCCGATGGTATCCCCGGTTGCGTGTTACGTGAACTTCAAGATGAACTATACCCGCACCTAAAAACGCTATTCAATCTTAGCCTCACTACAGGGTATGTACCTGAACACTGGCGCACAGCAACAGTGGTCCCACTCCATAAAGGGGGAAATTCTACTGACCCTGGTAACTACCGCCCCATAAGTCTGACCAGCCTGGTCTGCAAGGCTATGGAAAGAATCATCATGGAACTCATAAATGGTGATATTGGAGATCTGCAGACCCTTGATCCCACCCAGTTCGGTTTTGTAAAAGGCAGATCCTGCCTCTTAAACCTGGTTGACTTCTTCGAGACAGTCACTAGTGCCATCGACGAGGGCAAGGCTGTCCACACTGCCTACTTGGACTTGGCTAAAGCCTTTGACACGATACCACACTCTGGCATCATAGACAAGCTCAGCAGCCTAAATGTAAATCCATATGTCACAAGATGGGTAGCAAACTGGCTAAAAACAGAACCCATAAGGTCAAAATTGCTGGAGCCATGTCAGACTCAAACCCAGTCACGAGTGGTGTCCCACAGGGCTCAGTCTTGGGACCACTCTTATTCGGCATTTACTTATGTGAAAGCAAATATGGGAGGATTATGGCTGACAAAGTTTGCAGATGACTGCAAACTGGGTGCCATAGTTGATTCACCTGCTGACACACACATCCTACAGAAAGGTCTCACTGAAACGGACAACTGGTGCCGGAATCATGGCCTCAAACTTAATGCCAAAAAATGTATAGTCATCCCCTTTGGGAAAAACAAAGTACCCACAAATTATCACATAGACAATAACCCACTGAGTACGGAAGAAGTAATCAGAGACCTGGGGACTCAAGTCGATAGTGATCTCTCCTTTGACAACCATGTTGCCAAAGTGGTCAGAAAGACATTCTACCTTGCCCATTTCATCATGAAGGGATTCTCATCCAGATCAAAGGAGGTCATTGTACCTCTATATTCCTCCCTTGTCAGGCCCATGATTGAATATAATGCTCCATTTGGGATGTATCTCACCCGGCACATGCAACAACTGGAAAGACCCCAGAAGTACCTCACCAAGAGGATCATGGGTCTCAAACATGTGCCTTATCCAGCTAGATTAAAGAAACTCCAGCTCTATTCAGTAGCATACTGCCTGCTCAGAGGTGATTTGTGCCTAACATATAGGGCCATGTCCAACCAAGAACTGATGGACATGCTCCATCTCAAAAAATCCAGATCCACCAGAACCACGGGAGCTAAAGATTTCAACCTCTGCACAAATATGAATAAAACATGCTGGAGGGATAGATTCATAACACAGAGGTTACCCGTACTCTGGAACAAAATCCCAGTTCATGTGAGACAGAGCCCTTCATTGGCACTGTTCAAGAAAAATCTCGATGCATGGATGGGAGATCGTAAGTTTACCCCGGGAGTCACCTCAGTGTCACTACTAGACAGAGGTATAGTTTACTAAATAATAGGGTCCCACATGTGTCACTACTAGAGAGGCGCAACTATATAATACGGGGTGGCGTAAGCCACATCATTGTTGGCTAGGCTTGTAAATGCCCCAGGGCAGATAGCCTAGTACACTACTATGAAACTATGAAACTATGAAGACACAGTAGTCACCTGGTGTAGCGATTTCAATGATCATTGCTACTTTTGCCTTCTTTTCTTGGGCTACTATATCCATTTTTCTAGCATCTGTCTTTTGAACTACCGGTAATGGGTTATCCCATGTGATATAAACTTCATCATTTTTATGATGCTTTGGTGCTCATTTTTTCAGTGTTTTCAGCCACTTCAGCACCATAATGTTTGCACAATCCCCATTGCAACAGTCTTACCACATTGTTATGCCTATCAGTATAAAGTCCTTGTGCCATTAGTATGTCACAACCAGCAACTAGGTGTGCAACTGCTTCCAGTTCAGTTTCCCAAAACCTACATTTGTCTGTTTCTACCACAGGTTCAATGAACTTTGTCAACCAGTGTGTTCATAGACTATCTTGGGCTGCCAATATTAACTTTTCATCTCATGGTTTAAATTCTCCTCTCCTTAGCCATTCCTGCATTCGTTATGGATCAACATGAGTTTCTTCCAGAAGTTTTCTATACTTGCAACTATAGTTATGCTTTTTCCACATTTTTTGCCTTCTCATCTGGTCCTTCACCTTATATTCTTTCTTTTGTTTTTGAGTATATTCAGTTGCTGCCTGATTTTATCTACTTCTGGTTTGAGTTCCATTCCTGCTTAACACCAATATGCTTCTGCTCAATTAAGCAGATAAGTCATTTTTAGATTTAGTCTCCTCAGCTTTCAAAACTTTCAGTACGTTTGGGTCTTGTGAGATCAGTACATATGTGTGGAGTCCCACGATTGCAGATCTGTACATCTAATCAATTTCAAGGAGGACCATCCCTCCTTGGAATGGCAAATATATAATCTTGGTATACACTGATTTTTATAAATCATTTGGTGAGCATGAAGCTTCCTTCGTGTTTTCCGATCTAATCTATCCATCACGTTTTGGGGCCAGTTAATCATTCCAAAACTGTAAGTTAGGACAGGAAGAGCAAATTGGTTTATAGCTTGGATTTTGTGCCTACAAGTCAACGCTGTTTTCAAGGTTTAATTTAAGTCTTCTAAAGTATTCCTTACTAAGTTTTATTCTCATTTCTTCATGTTTTACTGTTGATCCTTCATTAATTCCCAAATATTTATACACTCCCTCTGTTAATATCACATTCTTGGCCCAAACTGATGTTTTGCTGGTGCTCCATTTTTCCTGCTTGAAAGGTTGCTTTTGCACACTTGTAGTTTTTGCCCAGTCTAGATTGCTTGATATTTGCAAAGGTCTGGGTGGCAGTAGTCCATAGGCATTAGTCTGTTAATTGCAACACAGCAACCCATGTGACATTTTTAAGTGAAGTTATACTTGGTAGTATAGTACATACAGCTAATAAAAATGCATTTTAGCTGATTGTTTTTGGAATTAATTTTTTTTATTTCAGAGCAACACATTTTGATATTGCTTCTCTACTATAAAATGCACAATCTGGACATGGGATTTGAAAAAGTTATGACATCATAACCTTGACAACAGTTCTGTGCAGTTCTGAAATTGTTCAGTCTCTTGTCTTGTTATGTACGAATACCACATAGTCTGTGTGTCTTTTTAGAAACATTAACTGCACAGAGTTGACAGTAACAAAACAAGGTTAATCTGATGTGCTGCTTATACTTGGACTCTGTAATCAACGATTTCTTATACATATTCTCCTTGAAGGACGGGGTTGTATTTGGGCTGGTGACAATGTTTGCTGAATCCAACTTAGCAGCTTAATGAATCCAGAATTACAACCACTGCAAAAAATGCATAAGTCTATCTACAGAACCATCCTGCAATTTCTGATTTGTTAATTGTGCTTTGAGATCTTATATAAGTATTTGTTGTGGATATTTTATATATTTTTTATTCTCTTTTTGTTACCAGTGTCTGGGGACATACATAGATGACGTACAAGTAACAGTTTCACACTTTAACCATCATTCTGCAGGGGGTTAGGGGTTTTTACTTATTCCCACCAGCCCCTCCCTGTCCAGTAGCCAAAGTGGCACTATCCCCACTATACCCGACCTGGGCAGGTATATACTTTTGCATAGTTGCAGTGCTCAGAAAAAGTCAATAGCATACATGAACTCTTTACAGATGATCATCATGGTCTCATAGCCCTATGCTGATGACCACACTTTTGGCCATCTGCACATGGCACTTCCTCAGAAAAAGTGAAATCACAGCATTCTTTGCCTCTCTCCTCCAGTCTCCAGAGCAATGATTGTGCCAAAGTCATTACAGTGGCAATGACAGAGACATTCCTTTGCACCTTGGAGCTAGCATGAGTAGTGATTCAGTCTCCTGTTGCGGTGCACGGCAGTAAATCCGAAAAATCTGTAACTGAACCTGGGTCAGGAATTTACTTCTACTATTGAGATGCATCATAGATGAAGACAATTGCAATTCATAACCATGTGTAATTGCTTTCTCTCTCATATATTTATATATATATATATATATATATATATATATATATATATATATATATAATTATATTGCTTTTTTTTCTTTAACTTTACCACTGCTTGCTGGCCATTGGCTCTCGTTGCCCTATGGTGGTGCACTTGATTCTTAGAGGGTGATAATCATTCACGATCCATTTATTGCCTGTGTGGTGACAACTTGCCTTGTGCCTGACATTAGCACCTGTGTTATCATGGAATGCACCGCTAAGTCATGTCTGCTTCCACACAAACACCACAGTAGGTAACTGTCATCAGATTGGCTGGATCTAGTTAATGCTCTTTATCTATAGCCAGGGACGGCCTTATCTGATATGGTGCCCTAGGCGAAGTAGTGCTTCGGCGCCCCTTAAGCCCCACCCACGTCATGCTCATGAAGCACCCCTATGAGCCATGCCCACAGGTAGGTCACTCCCCAAAAAAGCCACTCCAGTGATTCATTCCCCAAGAAAGCCAGTCCAGTCATTTCCTTTAATTATTTAAATGCATTGAAGAAAAGATACCTTGTAATGTAGTTTAAACTGCAAGTGAAGATGGAAATTTCCTTTAATAAACCTGCTTTATCTGTTGCTCCTTCACACATACTTTACTATAAAAGTCATGTCTTCTATATGTGCCTTAGTTCAAAGGGTTGCTTAGGTTAATTTAAACAGTTTGATTTACTCTGGGTAGGCGAGCAAACCTTACAGCTCAGGAAAGTAGAATAGCAACCTCTCTCCTCCCTGTGTAGAGAAGCTTAAGCTAGAATAGCACAAACACAGCCATTTGATAAACAATACAATCTTGAAATGAAAACAGGCTTGGCATGAAGAGTAAAATTCTTTGCCATTGAAACTGCATGAAAACCTATATTTATAGAAAATGCATCTGGTCAGTGGAGGATTAAGTTTACATTTGGGCTGTTTTCAAAACAGACTCCTTGCACACATTTGTATATATCGTTATATGTTACATTATACACATACTCTTTGGTTAAAATAAGTCAATAAATAGGGGACATCACAATTTACAACTTCAAAAAAAGTAATCGGATTAGTAATAATTGCCACAAATAACTGTCCAGTCATTTTTTTTATAAAGTGTGACCGGTCAGAAATAACCAAATTCACACCATTGGCAGAAACAAGTCTCACTTGCAGACTCACAAACAAACACCACAGATGGCACATCAGATCAACTAAAGCAAGTTCAGCCAAACCATGAGGTGCATCCAAAATTGCACATAAAGATCTGGAGATTACTAAAAGACCAAATATTTGTAGTAAATGATTCCATATTCTTGATATTCCGTAGTTACAAACCTATCTCCAATAGTAATAGTATTTCACGACTATTTACAGAACCATACTATGCAATCTAGAAACAGAATGACTGGAACTCAATTTAAATAACAAGATTTAAAACAAAACTCTTTCAAAGCCTCCAATCTTACTATACTGTCTAGCTTCCAAAATGCCTTGAATGTCTTCACTGTTCATGCTACTCAAAGATTCCTCCTATGACAAACTATATTATGCCTGGTGAAGACCAGCATTAATTTTGTTAGTAAGGAGTGTCTGGTAGTTTGTAGTCTAGTGTTTGATTTCCTCAATGACAGCAGTGGCTAAATTCCCAGCACCTCCCTTGGGCCACCTGCCTGCCCCATATAGCCTGCAAAAGAAGGTGCAATTTGACTTGCCATACTTGCGAGGAAGGGGTTTACTTACTGGAGGAGCCAGGTTAAGGAGTGGGAGTGAGTGGTTTATGTGAGCTCACCAATCCCAGATGAAGGGACTGGTGTTATGCTTACAGCCAAGGTGCACCCTAGTGAACCCTGTAGCATGTGTCTTTGGCTGAAGGCAGATTTTAATTCATTTATTCATTCATTCAATAGCTGAGAGTGAGAACAGGTTGATGCTGTGGGTAGTGCTGTTTGCAATGAATATATTAACTCTGGCAAGTTAAGGTTTCCCCTTTCTGTGCATACCTAAAAATCCCCCAACCCTAGATGCATTCATGATTACATGAAGACTGCGCTCAAGCTTTCATGCATCTTAAAGGAAGATTGGCAGTCTTAGAGGTCACAGACCTCCAAGATCATTCACTCCCTGGACAGTGAGGCCCACCCTCATCAGAATTCAGCCAGGGATGACTGGGAATAAGGGGAACATATCAATGGTGAGAAGATGGATACAAAAAATAATTCATCAGTATATTTGGACACTGGCTTGTTGAATGCTATCTCCACAGAACTGGGGACAGGAAAAGAACTATAAAATACACAATAGCAACAGCAATGATGCAGTTATTGTTTTATTTGTTCTTCTTTTTATATTTACAATGAATGAAGTGGGGTTTTGTGGCTAATAACAGCAGCAAATTAAAATACCAGTATTTGCATTCCTTACTTTAATAAGATCTGTGCTTAAGTGGAACCCAATTTAAGACAAATATCTGGCCTACAATTCTTGCATAATACATGAGTATAAATGATAATTTCTTCATACTAATCTGATGTAGACTACATTTTTATTATAATAATAAAACTGTGATATCCTGGCTCCTGATACAATGACAGTAAAATTATTTGGTGAGATGTATTGAGACCCTGTAGGAAAATAAATTATCTCTCAGACTCTAGATATTTTACAAAAAAAAACCATACTTCTCTCACTACTACTGTTCAACATTTCCATGTGGAAGACACCTGAGTTCTTTATACTTTTACTACCTTCCATTCTAAGAACATGGTCTGCAACATTGATTTTACTTCTGTTTTAATAACTTACATTTATGGACTTGTATTAATATTATACAATATCTCATATGTCATTGTATTACCTACAAAAGAACATTACCCTATGCAGCTTGCAGCTTTCAGTTTCACATTTTCATACTACTTCCATTTGTTTAAGCACACAGGAATCTAATAAAATTCATATTCACAGTGCTGTATGCAGAGTTGTCCCCCCGTACCTTGGAAGCAATGTAACAGCTCATTACATTTAGCATTCTCCTTCTATATACATGTTGACACATACCAAAAAAAAAAATAACGAAACTGCTATGTTGTAACAATATTAAAGCAATATAGCAGAAAATCAGGGTTTTTTAAACAAATATTACAATAAAACTCAGCCAAATAAGTTAGAAAAGTCTGTGGCAGCAAGATATAAATGCTACATTTAACAGAAGCTAATTACAGTTTGATACAGTGTAAAACACTATGCAATACGGAAGGATAGCGGTATCAGCAACATGACAATCTTAATACATTTGTATCGTCCCTGCTTGCAGTTCAGTGTCTTCTAAACACAGTTCTTCACAGTCAAAAGCATTTCCATTCAAAACTAACTCTCAAGAGTAAGACTCAACAGTTAATTCCTGCATCTTACCTGGTGTGCATGCTATCACTAAGCCGCGGGACAAAGGGGGTCGAGTAGATAATTTAAAAATGGTGCCCTTGGTTCTAGGGGACTTATGTAGAAGTAGGCAGGATATGAGGTAATAAGTGGGGGTGGGCTACACCAGAAAAACAAAGGATTTCACAAAGTCAGTCAGTATATATGAAAAAAATAGAGCAACGAGGCATTAAATGCGAAGTAACTTTTTTTTTTTTTTTTTTAACTGTCCTGGCCAACCTGCAGCTGTTAAGTGGGAGAGCGCTCACTCCCCTCCCCCAGAGTTCTGGCTTCCGGTTACACTTCAGCAGGGCAGGACACTGAGAAGGGCGCAAACTTCGTTAATTAAAATAAATAAAAACTGCGCCCTTTATGAGGCTGACATTTACGGCGCCCTAGGCGGGCGCCTAGTTCGCCTATGCCTAAGGCCGGCCGTGTCTATAGCTGCAACCTTTGTATGTAAACATCTGCTTTTATTGTGGTAAGAGGCTGACTAAAGCACCACTCACTTCCACCCTCCCTCCCAGGTCTCCCAAGCAACCAAGCAACTACTTCCATTTGAGTATTATGGGGGGCAGGCAGGGCTTACTCACTCACACTGCCATAGAATTTGAATGTCTGTGTAATAGAGTAAAGCATTTTAAGAAAGTCATAGCCTTGTTCTGTTGACTCTGGAGCCATATGCTACAACAGCATGGCAAGCCATCACAGTAGGTCTGACCTATACCCAGTCATGTCCTAGGGCATAGCTTTGGTCGATGACAGGGAAGTCTTAGGTTCATCCAAAATGATTTGCAAGTTTCCTAAAAACATGTTTGCAGACCCCAACCACGAAAGCATATGGGGTGCAGTACTACTTCGTATTTAAGTATGACATTGATATTTATTGAAGAAAACTTGCATCAATTATATTTTCATTAATGATATTATGTATATATTTTTGTTTTTACATTTTTATCCTGTAAATGTGTTAACACTCTTTTTTTTGGTCTATAATTTATATTACTTGATGTGTTGATTTTGTATTTAAGCTTAGGCTGGAGCTTTTCTCCCTGGGCCTCCACTACAAATGGGCACTGTCCCAGTCGGATCATCCCGGTAAAAAATGTAAAATATATAAATAAATTAAATTAATTGTTTGGCTTTATTCAATGCAGTAAAAAATAAATATAGTACATTCACTTCTCTGGCCTGGATAGTGTCATATAGTCTGAATATATTTCATTTCATTAATATATTTCCACTACCTTCCTTACAGCCTTCATCAACTGATTTGAGGTCAACATTTGTCCGGTTATATGCTTTTTATTATTTGAAGTGATTACCAGAAATCTCCAGTCTTCAGCAAACATTATATACTCATTGCTGCACATTACTCTGCTGCAGTCTTCTCCAGAAGATTTGACTCTTAAAGATGTCAGTATTTAGTTAACACTGTAACTCTGCTTAGCAGTTAATGCTGGGAACTACAGGCCTGCTGCATTAAATAATTGCTTCATGTAACAAAAAAAAAATGGTTAGAAAATTGCCACTCTTACTTATATACTGTGGGGCATTGCTTAAGTCACTTAACCCGACAGTGCTTTGAAGCAAGTTGAACTGTGGGGTAGTCCTCAATCATTTCCTAGACTGCAGGAAAAGTGACTATGAGCCTGCTGCTCATTTCCACTGATTCCCTACTTCATCGCTGATCTGTCTCAAGAATTGTTAGGGCAATATCATCAGCACATCCATTGTAATGCAGCATAATCCATTTATACTTCATGGGCAGCATTTCCTAGATTTGTATATGAAGCAGTGAAATGCAAACTTGTTTGTCAGTAGCATCATCTGCATTAGCAATATTTAGTTCATTTGTACTTCTGCATTGTGTCACATTTTGTCCCACAAATCCCCAATGAGATTTCCAAATCAGATTTTTTTGGTCAATTACATGCATAATCGTTGCCGGGGATCCTGGTGTTGTGTATGCCTGCACACTTATACATCTAACTCATCCCTTTACTAACAGGTTAGTCTAATAACATGCCAAGTACAGTGGACTACTGGCATTGCTGCACTTTGTTAGCACACCCTGGCCTGTAGGATTCTCAACATGCAATGATGTTCTTATGGCAGTAGATGCCCAATGACCACTGACCAAGTCTGTTTCCTATGTGATCACATAATCACTCACCATTGCTTCTACTCTTGGTGTGGTTTCTCAATCCAGGTGAGATTGTCTTTCTCAAGTGTGGCTTTATGCATTTTTTTTTTACATTGTATTCCATTCCATGACTGTGGCACCCATATATTAGTCTGGGTAACACCTACTCCAACGGTACTTCTGTCTGTGAGGGATTAATTTACTACAGTAAGCTTGAAATTAGCTGAGAACTTGGTCAACCAGAAGCCTTTGAAGTTAACTGCAACTTCAGAGCAGTGCATGCCACAAATTAATTGCAACATCATCAGTCCCAGAAGGATTCCTGTAGATATCAACGGTTTTGTGGATGTAGACTCCCCTATCCTGATTTCTTCTGTCCTAGCTGTCAGGCAGATAGCATAGAAGGTGTTATGTATGTATTAAAGCTTGTCTATAATGCTTGTGTGGAGTACAGTGTTGAATGCTGTGACCAGATTGAGGTAGGCAGTATGTATCCAACTGTCCGTTATCCAATACCTTGGTGACCATCTTGAAGAAATCTGCCCAGTTGATTGATAATGACCTGCTGTTGAAATTCCCACCACTAAGCTGTTACCCCTGGCAACTCTTTCCATGCCTTTGTATTTCACAGTACTTACACTTATGAGTCAGTAGTTTTGCATTTCTGTGTAAGGCCTGCCCTAGTGCTGACAGCTAACATTTGCAGTCCGCCATTATTTCTGCACAAACCATGTTGGTGGGGTACAAGGAAAAAGTCAGTACAGTGGGTCATATTGGCCAGTTTCATGCTTTTATACAGAGTTACAGGGATAGTGTTGCATCCCACTGCTGTCTGTCTTAGTGCCTGGAGCATGGCCCAGTGTACTTATTCCCTACTTATAGCTTTGTATTCATGGTTGGGAATAATTTGTGAGAGATGTGAAGGTAGATGAAGTGAAATGTAATTTGAGCATCAACAAATGGCAAGCTCATTAGCTTTAATTCTGCATATAACCATTGCTCAATCCATTCACAAACAGGTAATCACCTCCTGGTGTGTTACCTTTGACTTTGCTGACCGAGGAGATAAAACCCTTCTGATTACCCTTGGCCTTCTTTGCATCTTTCAGCTCCAGTGTGACTCTGATAGACTGTCTTTGTCCAGAGATTATGTAATTTAGTTTGATGAAAGACTTATTACCATTCTGGATACTGGATTTATTCATTTGGCCCAAGATTTGTCATCCAAATTTTATACAATATATTGATGGTGTTTCAACAGTGTTGCTGTTTCTTTGCAGTTGGTCTGGTTCTTATTTTTGGTACCGATTGCTGGCTATCTTTGTATACACATCATTACATCTTCATATTTAAAACTTCTGCATAGGTAGTGTTTTTTCCTGAGTTTGAGGGTTCATCAGATTATGCCAGTTTGTCACTTATCACTAGAAAAATTGCCTGGAACTCAGCTCCCACACATTCCAGGGTTAGCTGGAGTCCTACGTTTTAGCAGTACTTTGAAGGACACCTCTTTATGGTTTGCCCTCATCAGTGATAACATTACAATTATGTGGGTTAAAGTAGTACTGCACATTACTGATGGATAGGGCAAGGACATGGTCACCTATACAGATGCCTGGTGTCAGAGCCATGGCTTCAAGCTCAATGCCAAAAAGTGCAGTGTCATCCCCTTTGGTAAAAACTCTGTACCCATGAACTACCACATAGGCAGCAATCTACTTAACACCGAATGCGTGATAAGAGACCTTGGGACCCAGGTGGACAGTAGTCTCTCCTTTGATAGTCACATCACCACAGTAGTCAGGAAGTCCTTCTACGTGGCACACCTCATCATAAAAGGGTTCTCGTCCAGAAAAAAAGAGGTCATCGTTACCCTCTACTCATCACTCATTAGACCCATTATAGAGTACAACGCCCCTTTTGGAATGTACCTCACAAGACATCTGCAGCAGCTGGAAAGGCCACAGAAGTACCTCACAAAGAGGATTACTGGACTCAAACAAATGCCCTACACTGACCGCCTCAAAAAACTCCAGCTTTACTCCGTAGCATATCGCCTACTCAGAGGTGATCTCTGCCTAACATATAAAGCTATGTCAAACCCAGAGCTGTTGGACATGCTACATCTAAAGAAATCCCAATCCCTCTGAGCTACACGCTCTAGGGACCTAAACCTTGTCACCACAATAAACAGGACATGCTGGAGGTATAGATTCCTATCCCAGAGACTTCCCATACTCTGGAACAGGCTACCCATCTATGTCAAGCAAAGTTCTTCATTAACACTCTTCAAGAAAAATCTTGATGAATGGATGGGAAATAGGAAATACACCCCGGGGATCACTTCTGTGTATCTGCTCGTCAGTGGCACAGGAAAATAACTTTCTTGGGTGGCGTAAGCCAGGGAAACTTGTTGGCTAGGCTTGCATAGACCCTTGGGCCGATAGCCTAGTACCTACCTATGAACCTATACTGTGTGTGCTCACTAGCTGGATCATGGCATTTGTGCTGACAAAGTACAGGAATCTGTACATCTGCATTTATTTGGCTCATGTCAATTACTTGAAGTTACCCAATACGTATGGCTTTGGGCTGAATTTATATTGTCTGTAGTTAAAAGTTCAATTTCATGATCTGCAACCCGAAAGTGACTGCAGCCACTGGAACAGTGACTTCTGCAGATCTGTTCTGATGCATAATTACAAGTTCTGTGATTAAACTCTCTACTTCCTTGTGCATTCTAGCACTCTGCTGCAGACAAGGTGTCTTGAGCAAGACATGTATGATTATGCTTTATTTACAAAGTCAACTGGTCATATGTTTTTCGTGTTTGACTCCATCCAAAGAACCTTAAGTCTTCATGGCTACTACACCCCTTTCCAACAGCAATCATTCAGACAGTAGTTTGCACCACTGCTGGTTTCAGCCATACCTCTGAGCTGTTCAGACTATTGACTAATATCCAGCTTTGTGCCTTATATTTGTGGTCTGCTCCTCATTAAATAGATTTTCTGTCACGTGACTGGGTCATCTGAGCACCCAAGTCACTAGATAATAGCGCACAATTGAGTTTCAGACTTTAAATCCTTCAGAAAATATATGTTAAACCCTGTTGCTGTAGCACCTCCCTAGGAAATTAAGAACACTATTCAAAATGGGTCCCTATTTTTCTGCCTTTGCCCACCACTCATTTTGTTGGGTTTTGTCCAAATTACTTTCACTACAATGTTCAAAGGTATGATAACAAGTGCGCTCCCCATTCATCCTATTTTCTCTTTGCATTCAGTTATCTTCATCTGTCGAAGAAAGAGATTTATTATCTACTGGGCAATATTAAATAGTACAATTACACTGCAGTACTTTCATCCAGTAAACTTATCTAATGTCACTTTTGAGAGTGGTTCAATGAACTGATTAACTGTTTACACAACACACAGATTTGCAAGGAGCACTCCAGCAGGATATATCCATTACAGTACTATGTACTCTCCAATTAATAATTATTTATGCATTTGATTTTTGTTTAATGTGAGAGTCAGACTGGCTTGTGAATTACTCATTCCCATCAGGGGCTTGGGTGGGGGGGGGGTGGGGGGCAAACTCTCCAGCCACATGATTAACAGAATGAGAAAATAGAAAGAGCTAACAAAGTCATAACGTTCAAGCACAAATAACAACAATTCATTATTCTGTTTGAATGCGAACTTAACAGACATGATTAAGTCATAACATTCATACACAAAACTTGAAAAGACACACATTTGTGGGTCCCAATAAAAACTCCACAGACTTAATCAAGTCACAGTGCTCAAGCATAACTTAAGTGGAAAAACTGATAATATGGCAGATGCAGACTTTTTTGCATTATAGACTATTATCATAACTATTAACACTGGAGAGTTCCTGAGATATATGTTCCGAGGATGTCAGTTGGCTACTGACCCAAGGGTCTTCACAGGCCTAGCCAGTAAATTCCAATATATTATTGGATCAGAGATATCCTCTGTTTGGTTGCGGATGTAGTGGAAATGATCCTTATGGTTATCCTGGTCTATGTTTGGAGAAAGTTTCACTTATTTGATTTTTGGAAACTTAATGAGTTCTTATTTGCTTGTTTAGGCTCAGAAGGCTATTCTTCCAGTTCTATCATCTCACTTTTCTATTCTTTGACATCATCTTCTTCCTCTATTTGTATAACTTATTAATGGTGGACGTCTACCATTTTTTTTTTTTGCTTTTATGTCAGCATCTGGCTTTATTCATATCCAGCATCACTGTGTCTACACATTTCTATCACTATTTTTGGAGAGTATCAGTGTATACTTTAGTATAGCCGTTAATGCCATCTCTGGAAAGTGGAGCTTGGCAGTCATTTACACCCTCCCTTTGGAATGCATAAATACCTTTGCTGACTTCTTCTAGTCTGATGTCACATTTAGGGAGTTCTGCCACTATTACTACTTTAGTAATGACCAGTTTATTGTCCAACTTAACCAATGCAGCCACGAGAAGTCATCAGTTGCATAATTCACTCATGATGGTGAGGACCAGGTCTAGAATATTGAAGCCCCTTGTTGTGTGGTGCATTATTTGGGTATTTCAGTTAACAAAGTCCAGTAACTTGTTTGGGCTCATATTACTTTCACAATTAATAGAAGGATAGTTGAAGTCACCCATGACTAGGGTTTTACACCATACCTTAAATGTCCAGAGTAGGTCTAACAAAGCTGTAGGGGCGTATTGCTTCCTGGCAGTGGAACTGTAACTGATGATGAGTTGAACGGGGGTCTTAAACATGGTTATTTGGACTTGGAGTAGCACCACAGACTACTCTTGTCTAAACACTCAAGAAGTGGGATTATTGTTAATTAAGATAGATACTCCACCTCCTTTGGTTCTCACACCTCCAGATTTCAGTCTCAAAGTGTGGAAGGCATTGTAGCCTTGCCAGGCCAGGGGACTTTCTGCGGCCTTCAGTCAGGTATATATCTCAACATCTTCCTGGGAGATGAGTGCTTCTAGAGATTGCCATTTCTGATTTAAACTCCTACTGTTTAGCAGCATCAAAATGAGTTTCTTTGTAAACAATGTTTTCTCCTCAGCAAAATTGTTGTTGTGACCTTGCCTACAAAAGGCAGTATGGTGGAGCTATGTGACTTTAGTCATCAACTGAAAGCCTACAGGTGCCAGGTATAGTCCATTCCTGGCAAAGCAGTGTGGTCTACCCATTGTGTCCTCCCAGATTGACAGGACATGCATCCCTTTAGAATGACATCAAACATTAATCCAGTTATTGAAGTCAATCACTTTCTGTTTATATTGTGTTATCATCCTAGGCGAGGGTGCAGTGCTCTTCAAATCTAGGCACATATGCGACTGGGAAATATACTCGGCTCTATCATGTCTCTCTTCATATACTGCAGAGAGGTATGTCTCAGGGCGTTCCCACCAGCATGAACTATCACAAGTCATAACAGTACTTATTGTTGACACACTTCAGGACATGTGTGATCTGGTGAATCCTTGCACCTGATAAGCAGCTGACCTCAACTTCTCCTTGTTCAACTTGCTGAGTTGGGCTTCTGTATGCCTCACTATACAGTCACCTACAACATTTCAAGTCGTTGTTTATCACCTCAAGTGCTTATTTGAGACCCAGGTGCTACTGTTTTCATATCTATTCGGTGCTTTGGAAGTTCTGTATGTTGTACCATGTTTTGGTTTTGGAGGTATCCTGTATTTAGGCAGGATTCATTCAGAGTACCTGTAAGGTGAAGCTTAATTTGTTTGGTGCTTATTACAAATAGGAGTCGTGTTGTGTATGCTGACAACTTCTTTAGTATTGCTGTTCTGGTCGTGACAGACTGGAGATATCCAGGTTCTCAGTGTAGGAAGCCTCTCTTGCAAATTGTACGTGAGTGATTTGGGAGTAAGGGGATGTCCAAGTACATGAGCCAGTTGCTACACTACTTCCAAAAACCCATGTCCACTAGGCTGGCAGGAGAAACAGAGGGAAAACGACAGTCCATAATTCAACGTTTGATCCTTGTATTGAAGCAGATAAGGCGAACCACAGTTGGGTTATCAGGGTTGGAGCTATAGCTGGGTTACCATCCTATGGGTTGTTCAGTAGCAGGTTTATTAAACAGGTGGTCTACATGGTTTGATGCTGGCAGGAAAGAGTAAAAATGTCTGCTGGGTGGCTCAATGATCAGCCGAGACCTATTAAAGAACTTCTCTGGTAGACGGCAGCCACTTATAAGGTAGAAAATGTGTATTGCTATTTTTGCGTCCATAACCACCAACATTTATTATTCTCAGTCCATCTGTGCATGATGGTGCACTATGCACAAAGAAGATCTAAGTAACCAATACAAGGAAATCACCAGAATCCTCCAAATGAGCTCTGCACAATGGAAATAGCTCAAACTGAGTTCTGAAACAGTTACCTTTCAATTAGATAGTCCTACTGTACACTCCTGCACCAGGATACAGGGGGCCTTCTCAATAAAAAGATGGTAACAGCTTTTATCACAAAAGCATATGATGGTCAGAGTAGAGAAGTGTTGGATGTGATCGAGGGTGGTAATTTGAATACATGTGGAAAAGATATAACTGTAACCTTGGGGGCAGTATGTGTAGAGGGAGCTGATTAGGGTTATTCAAACCCATTTGCAAACCAGTACTCCACTTCGTGATTTGGGAGCCAAGATACCTTGTGCGCAGGGTAGTCCTGCACAAGCAGTTGAAATAGCGATGACGTCAGACACCAGAGACGAGAGGTCTACAATGCCCAGGAGGAGAGAACAACAACAGGGAAACAGTCTTAGAGACAATATCTGCAATCTGCTGCCGTTTAGGACTTTGAACCGAACGACAGATGATGAGCAGACAGCGAGGCATCTACAAACATATGCCAATATAGATTTTAACCAGTGGCTGGAGAAATCTTTTGCCAATACAAAGAGGGAAGGAGAGAATAACCGGGTGGAAAACGCCCCTTATAAGGACAAATGTAAGACTTTTAAAGTTCAGTTAACCAGATATAAAGCTTTAGCGCTGGATAACTGGAATTTTGCAAAATGTATTGAACACAAAATTGTGCTGAAAGGCTTAAGGTTAAATCAGTTTCCTAACAATACTAATGAGGATACTCAGTTTTTTTAAATTATTAATAATATATTAAATGACTGTGGTATTGCTATTTTAAAAGCCATGATTAGAAATAATGAAATGCTGATGGAACAATTTAAAAATGAAATTGATAGACTTAACAAAGAGATAAATGCAGACCTTTTGTTTACAGTTGTAGAATTTAAAAATGTGTATTTGAGAACCTTGAAGGATGTGGAACAACAAAGAATCATAAAAGGAAATTATCCAAACTAGAGAGAGCTATAAAGAATACCAACAGGGGAGAGCCTATTATTGTGAAAACAAGATAAGGAATTTTGGTAACAGTAATAGATACAGGAACACTAACCCACACTACACTTATTGGGAAGATAGGGAATACATAGGGCCTAGGGAGAAAAATAATTATAAACCACAATACAACAATGGTAACAATCAATATCAAGGATACGAGAATGACAATCAAGGTATGGGTAGCCCTTTGGGAGGGAAGGACCAAGGAGGTCAGAGAGAATCCGGAACTTAGTCCAACAACCCTCTTATGCAGAAGTGACGGGGAATCGATACACACATCAACAGGTGAAGAGGGGCTACAGGAGATAAATGCCAGTTTATCTGTTGGAACTTCAATACAAAACACAACAGAAAAGTACGATACATATGGGACAAAAACCGGGGACATCTGGGATGATGGACATGATGTAATTGACAATGAGAAGAAGGTTATAGTGCATACACAAAATAATTTTAATATTTATAATTACACGGATTTGATGGTTAATGACAACTAGTTTAAGTTATTTATAAAAGGTTTCACCTTTGTACCAGCAAAAAGATCAAACATAGACGATATAATACTTGATATTAAGTTGTTTACTAGGAAATTAAACTTGACACATATATTCAAAAATGACCAACACCATACTCATGGTAATATATTAAGAAAAAGAAGCACCTACACCCCCTTTACATCAGGGCATGCAGAATTTTGAAATGTGTGTCACTAGCATGATAAGGAATGAATATGCAAGGATTAGAATGACTAACTCCAATTTAACACCTAACGAGAGAAATTACTCAAGAATTAAGTGAGGATGGGAGAATCTGGGATATGAAACCGGTCAAAGAGGGAGGGGTGGTGCTAATGGATCAATGGGACTACACAAATAGGATGTTGGATATACTATATTCGGACAACAGAAATGTTATTGCATCAAGGAATGAGTTAAACATTTCATACAAAAGAATTGATTTGATACTAGAAGACAACCTGTTGCAGGGATTGATGGATATAAATTTATATAATTTTTAACGGTATCAAAACCAGTAATTCCAGCATCGTTGGCATTCCCAAAATACACAAAGGGGTGGATAATCCACCCCTAAGACCCATTGTTACCTCACAAGGATCCAAAACTCAACCATTGGCAGTATATGTGGATACTAAATTAAAGAAGTTTTACCCCAAGTGCCCACACATATTGATAGATTTGTGGGATTTCTTTGAACAAAATTGGTACTACGTCCTTTTAAGGACAACATTATTTTTCTGACCATAGATTTAAAGGACTTATTCTCGATAATACCTCATACTGAATGTTTAACTTGGTTCGAGAAAATGTTAGTTGAGTTTGATTTTTTGACCCCAGATGAATTTAAACTGGTGTTAGAAAACATGGAACTTGTATTAAGATACAATTATATTTATTTTCAGGGGGACCTATACCACCAAACAGATGGAGTGGCGATGGGTTCATTGTGTGCCCCCATATACGCTAACATAATAATGTTATATTGGGAACAACAATGTGTATTCAAATCTGTATTTTATCAAAATATTTTGGGGTATTACCATTTTTTGGATGACATATTCATCTTATGGGAAGGAACTAATGAAATGATACCAGAATTTATGAATTATCTTAACTGTAGTACAAGTTTTTACAATTTACACTTGAAATCGGTGTAGAGGAAATACACTATCTGGATGTCAAGTTGCAAAAAGACTATATAAACAAGGTTTATAGATCTAGTATATATAGAAAGGAATGCTATTCTAATTCATATCTACACTATGAGAGCGACCATCCATACAATCTCAAAAAGAACATTATTAAGGGACAGATGATTAGAACAGCAAGAATGACATCCGATAAATCTGACTTCATGAAAGAAATAGATAATGTTCATGAAATGTTTAGAGAAAGGGGGTATCCTGATGAATTGATCAATTCTATTAAGAAAGTTGTAGTGGAACGATGGGGTACAACTTACCTACCCCTATTGACCTATGGTGAGAGTATTGCAAATAAAAAGGTTATGAGTAACACTGAACAAATGGATGTTGAACTACCATATCTGACATTGACATGCCATATGGAAATGGGTTGGATAAAAAAGTGTATAAATGAGATTTGGGGTATATTCAGTAGGATGCCCACAAGAGTGGATGTGTTTCAAAAACCATTGAGATATACTTTCAAAAGGAGCATGAATTTAAAAAATATATTGGAGAAGAAATGGAATGATGGTAGAGGTGGGACATGCCCAAAAACTGGTACTTTTAAATGTGGGAGATGCGCCCAATGTTCATTTATAGCTGGTACAAAGGAATTAGATATACCTAGTATTAGTTTTAAGATTCGGGGTAATACATACTCTAGCTGTTATACAAAAGGAGTGGTGTACTTGGCATATTGCACAGCTTGTTGGGCATATTACATTGGAAAAACAGAATGTAATTTAAGATTACGTATATATGAACATATATGGGATATTAACCAAAAGAATGAAAATACTGCCCTATACAGACATACGTTGAAATGTAAAGATACAGACTACAAATTTTGGGTGTTAGAAGTTAGATATAATGAGAGAGGGGGTGATTGGGAGACACGTTTGGAATTTCGAGAAATGATTTGGCAATTAAGACTGGATGCATGTTGTAGTCCAGGCCCGAACGATCATATTTCCATCACCCCCGCTCCAAAATTATTTTCAGCAGACCCAAAGAGATGTAAATAATGTAGCCTATGCAATTTATACAAGATGTAACACCACCACCTATAATTATACAATTATAGACACCTGGAGATTTAGATACCCATGGTTTTAGTATTTATAACATCAAAACTGTTCAACCATGGGATTATATAATCATTTACAACACTAATGATATAGTTAGGGGTATGTCAAATACTGAGTAGTTTTTATTTTGGTGTTCTTAATCTATTTTTAACACGGATACGCATTTATTTATTGATGAATTTGGTGTAATTCATTTAATTAAATTATATATATATATATATATATATATATATATATATATATATATATATATATATTCATTATACATACATATTTTTTAATTTTTAGTACATACATACATAATATTTAGTATTTTATTCAAGTTCCTTTGTTCTCAGGAATACTCAGATTTTATCAGTTTATAAGGGTTGTTAATACCCACAAAATTAGATATATGTTACTAGATTGTTTGTTTTTATCCATATACAATTTTTGGTCAGTCATTTTTATGCCCATTTTATTCCCAGTCTTTTTTGGTTGGTTCTTAGTTAGTGATATATATATAACACTGTTATAATATATATATACAATTTTTACAACTATTCATTCTTTAGAGTGCATTTATCGGGTTGAATAAACAACCTATCATGTATGTATAAAATATAAGTATAAACACAAGGTTGTGCAGTATTGCATGTTAACATGTTGTTGCACTATTATTTTGGGGCAACGAAGGGTTAAAGATGTTTTTTTTGAATCAATTGGTTGACCAATAGAGTGCATTTTATTCATTATATAAAGAGCAGATGTTGTTATGGCAGATGATTCCGATGAAGTCTCCTGGTAGGAGATGAAAGAGCTTAATCTGTCTATTTTTATACATGTTTATATTAGTTGAATAAATTCATTTTTGGTGGATTCTGTCTTGCGGAATTATTCGAAGTGGAGTTGTACTGGTTGTCTTTGAGCAGTACTAATGTATGGAGGATAGCCTTTATTGATACCTGGAGCAGCGTTTTTGTTTTTTTTTTATTGGTTGGTGTTGTGTTCATGGATTACTAGAGTGGAGAAGTGTTGGGTTTGATTGAGGGGGGTAATTGGAATACATGTGGAAAAGGTATGACTGTAACCTTGGGGGCAATATGTGTAGAGGGAGTCAGGGTAGGGTAAGCTGCTAGTGGTGGTAGAGAGATACTACAGGTAGAAAAAGGTGTAGTAGTACCTCAGCCTGAGCTCATACAGGAGCAGAGTCAAGCTTTCTTAAAGTATTCTTCCATACAGCTGTTTTTTTTACTGTGGTCGTCCCCAGTTATGTTGCACTTCTGGGATAATATGTCATTCTTGCAAATCCTTGATTGTAGCCATTGCTCTGTTATGGCAAGGATACCAGTTTTTTGAACACCATGGAGATCCGAGATGTTATTGCAGGTACACGCAGTTAGAGTGATGGAAGTCTCTTCACTTTTGTTAGATGGAATAGGTTCAGTTGGATTTTGTTTAGTGTTATTGACAATGGAAGGAGTACAATTGTTCATTTCAGAAGATGTGTTGTGATTAATACCCTCCGGTTCAGGGGAGTTGTTTTATGGTTAGGATTTTGTACATTACCATCCTGTCATAACCATGACTGCTTTGTGGCAGCACTGCTCTAAAGGCCTCTGAGACAACCCTTCTGTTATAGTCAGCTAATCTTCTACTGACTGATGTTGGGATGCATGGCAGGTGCCCTCAACCATTAAAAGCTACCTGTGTGTGACATGCTGGGCAGAATCCATGCAATTTAGACAGGGATATGCATGCTGGATGCACGTGCTGCACATAGACGTTTCCCTTGGATAGGTCAAACATGTTTGCAATCAAGCAGCAGAAGCGGTGTGGCAGCAGTGGACACTTGCAATACCACTCCAACTTTGGTCATGCTGAAGAAATATTTCAGGCATCTGAGTCTCACTTATTATACTACTGTGAATAATGATTCTTCAGTAGTTGCACAGGAAAAGCTGTGCCTCACAACAATGGACCAACTTGGACATTAATACAAATGTCATTTTCAAGTCATAGCACAATGCAACATCTGTGCTCGAAGAAGTGTACTGCCCTGCACATCTCCTCTCTGGAGTCATTACTTCCATGTTATCAGCTCGCACATACAGCATGGATCGCATATGTCACCAGTCTAGTGAGTTTTTGGATGTATGTATCTGTATTAACCTGTATTAGCACATGACTGAGGTGATTGCATAACCATTGCAATTCTCTACCAGTACTTTTTTTGAGAGATACTTACAAAAAGGCTGCATACATTACATAATTCCCAGTGAGTGGTTTATCAGGTAGTCATTAAAGGTGGTCATGCAGTCACTTGAAGCACAGAAATGAAGGATATGCATTATACTGCTGTGCAAAATATCACAGTTGGAGTTAGTAAAATATTTTGCTATCTATGACATTACTAACCTGGTTCAGTCTCAATACAATAATGGTACAATAATGTTGATTAATATACCTGTTTATACCTCTCTGATTGAATTAATCTGTCATCCAACTAAATTCCTGCTGTTATGTATATATTTTGTATATATTCCGTATATGTTACTATAATCAAACCAACTAAATTCCTGCTGTTATGGACATAGTGTAGAAATTACTGTATTCGCTATGTGCAGCACTTTCTACTTTTGTACCAATTGATGTTTAATTATTTTTGCATCTATGTTTTTGTTAAAACTTATCTCCCCGGACCTCCTTTGAAAATGACCCCTTTTTAGGCCACTGGGTCTTTCCCAGTAAACAAATGCAATAAGTAAGTAATTAAAATTTTTTGTATTTGCCTTGCTTATTATGAATCATAATGACTGAAAGGTGCTGACTAGTCTGAACAAGAGCTAAATTCTTGGCTAGGCTTGTAAGGATCTCAGGGACAATAGCCTAGTAACTTCCCATATCCAATGATCCTATACAGATATCAAAAATCACTTATGTTCCACAGATCCCATTTGTTTATAGGTTCGTAGGTTCATAGGTGTGTACTAGGCTAACAGCCCTGTAGCCTATATAAGCCTAGCCCAAGAAGATTCCCTGGCATCATGCCACCCAAGGTTAGTTCCCAGTGTCCCTATCAAGCAAGGCCACTGAAGTGATCCCTGGGGTAAACTTCCTACTGCCCACCCACTCGTCAAGATTTCTCTTAAAGAAGGCCAGTGAAATGCTCTGCTTGACGTGAATGGGAAGTTTGTTCCAGAGTATGTGACGTCCCTGAGTTAAGAACCTGTCCCTCCAGCATGTTCTGTTTATTGTGGTAATGAGGTTAAGGTCCCTGGAATGTGTGGCATGGAGGGATGGGGATTTCTTTAGGTGTAGCATATCTAGCAGTTCTGGGTCAGACATGGCTTTGTAGGTCAAGCAGAGATTGCCTCTAAGAAGGCAATAAGAGACAGAGTATAGCTGGAATTTTTTGAGTCTGTCCATAGAGGACATGTGTCTAAGGCCTAAGATCCTCTTAGTGAGGTATTTTTGTGGCCTTTCCAGTTGCTGTAGGTATCTAGTGAGGTACATTACCAAATTGGGCATTGTATTCTATAATAGGTCTAATGAGCGACGAGTAGAGAGGGATTATGACCTCTTTCTTCCTGGATCAGAAACCTTTTGTAATGAAATGTGCCACATAGAAGGACTTTCTGACTACAGTGGCAATGTGGTTATCAAAGGAGAGGTTGCGGTTAACCTGTGTTCCCAGGTCTCTTATCACACCTTCAGTATTTAGTGGACTACCACCTATGCGTTAGTTCATGGGCACCAAATTTTTCCCAAAGGGAATGACAATGCCCTTTTTGGCATTGAACTTATGGCCATGGTTCTGGCACCAGTCATTGGTGTCAGTGAGGCATTTTTGTAGAATGTCTACATCAGTTGGAGAATCAATAATGGCTCCCAGTTTGCAATCATCTATGAACTTGGTTAGCCAGAGTCCCTTTGTGTTGGCTTCAACTTCAGAGAAGTAGATGCCAAACAAGAGAGGACCTATGACCAATCCCTGTGGGACACCACTTGTAACTGGTCGGTAGTCAGATTTGGAGTCCGCTGCTTTCACAGTATGGGTTCTATCAGTGAGCCATTTGGCAACCCATCTTATTACATAGGGGTTTATGCCTAGTTTAGTGAGTCTATATATGATTCCTGAGTGAAAGATGGTTTTGAAGGCCTTGGCAAGATCTAGGTAGACTGTGTGAACTACCTTGCCCTCATCCACAGCTCTGGTGACAGACTCGAAGAAGTCTGTCAGGTTGAGCAGGCATGATCTACCTTTCACAAACCTATACTGCATGGGGGTCCAGCCTTTGGAGATTCCCTATGTCCTTATTTATAAGGTCCATGACGATGTGCTCCATTGCCTTACATATCAGACTTGTCAGGCTAATGGGGAGGTAGTTTCCAGGGTCTGTAGTCGCTCCCCCTTTGTGAAGTGGGATGACCGTAGCAGTGCAGCATTTGGTAGGAACAAAGCCTGAAATGCAGCTGTGATTGAACAGAGTACTCAGGTGTGGTGCCAGTACACTTTGTAATTCATGTAAAACACAGCCAGAGATATTATCAGGTCCCATCGAAGCTGTATTCTAGGCTTTGGACAGTTGGTTTTTACCTGTGTAGCCATGATAATAGGGACTTGGCACTCCTCAGGTATTGTGATAGCCCCTTAAGGGGATGAAAAGGGGGTAAAGTTCGCACTGAACCTGTCAGCCAAAATGTTGGCAATATCAGTTGGTTTTATATATATATATATATATATATATATATATATATATATATATAGTGCCATTGTTCTGTAAATCAGAGCAGATCTGAGTATTGCCATATAGATTCTTGACATAAGCATAAAATGCCTTGTCATCTTTAGAATCTGCAGCAATTTTGTTTTCATAGCTAGCTTTAGAGGATTTGATGATGGATCTCAGTTTTTGCTGAGGCTAGCAAAGGAGTTTTTCCAGTCTTAGGACTTCACCCTTTTCTGCAACAGTTTTTTCCTTCTGTTGTCGATTTTGTTTATGGTGGGGGACCACCACATTGGCTTCCTTTTTTTGGAGGAGAGCGTCTTGGTTATGTTTGGTGTGGCCCATTCCATGCACTTGTGTATGTGTTCATACAGTGCATTGGTGTATGATTCAGCAGTCTTGCACCTATTTTCCATTTGCATGGGTGTCGTGAAGTTAGCCACCTCTGGTTTTAGAAGCCCAAAATTGGCTTTAGAGAATTTTTTTACGGTGGTTTCTTTTAGGGAGTGGGGGTGAGGGTGGGATGTGGATATCCATGGTGATTAGCTTGTGGTCAGATCTGACCAGGGAGGAGTTGATTACTGGTGTAGAGCAACAGTCACCCATGTTAGTAATGAACAAGTCAAGGATGTTTCTACCCCTGGTGGGGTAAGAATGAGTTGGTCCAGGGCACTGGAATTAATGAATTCCAGAAAAGGTTGAGCAAGTGTGTTGGTACATAAGTAATTTTCCCAGTTAATGGAGGGATAGTTAAAGTCTCCCAGTATAAGGGTGTTGGGTTGTACCCTAATATTTTCCAGTGTATTTAGGAATGTGGAGTGGGAGTCTTGGGACATGGTGAGGGTTCTATAACAGGGTACAACCTGGATTGCAGTTTTACCCAGTGTTAGTTGTACCTAAAGTATCTCTGATGTGTTATGTTGGGCTACTACTCTGGAGGTGTGCATATCCTTTATGAATATGGAGACACCACCGCCTTTTGTGCTTCGGTCCAGGTTTAGGGGC